>NW_023994494.1:242500-307500 GCF_015586225.1 Lucilia sericata
TTATATATAGTCTGGACAACATTGTTTCCTGCAATTCGGTCTACAGCCTGAACTTGACTCTAGAATTAGGAACAATTTCCAACCTATTGCCTAGTCAGACAATAAATTCTTCCATTATGCTATTAATCTAACATGAATAAAATAAACTTCAATTTATTTGGTCTTTTCTTAATACAATACAGTATTTTCAATATATTTTCTTTTTTTATTCGGAACTTGATTCAATGTGAGCACAGTGTACAATTACTAAAAAACAATTAATAAAATTGTCATCATCACCAAAAACTCAACTTTGGATTTTACAAAAATACATAATAAGAAATCATATAAGTAAATAATTAAACTAAAAAATCATAAAAAATAAGCAAATACACAATTGCTACTAAGAAGAAAATGAAGCAGTTAGTGGAGGGGCAGTAGCACCGACAACTCACAATTCAGTGTGAGCATATTCAGTCTCTTTTTCTTTCGGTACAATGAAGAGACCTTCGGCAGTAGTCCATCTTGTACCATGTGAAGGATTACTCATGCCGACTACCTCCATTTGTCCGGAAATAGGACGACCAAAGGAACGGCCAGACATGGACAGATAAGCTCCGGTATCAATGTGACGTAGACGTACATGAGCATCACGTACCCATTCGTTGTTGCTGCAAATCAATTCCCAGTGATCACCAGAATCACCAACACCATTATCACCATAAGCGGAAACTTCTTGTTCGCCCGATAGTGGAGAGGAGAAGAAATGCGAGTGTAGATTTCTTTTTGTGCTTAAATGTTCCAAACGTATAGTGTCACCACACTTAATGGGTTCGCCTCTATCACAAAATTTATTAGTGGCAGCTTTAATCACCCAATGACTGTTGACATCTTCCTTCAATTCAATACCGGTGACCGACTGTTGTCCTGAGCCAGAACCATATTTAACATCATGTGAATGCAAACGCATGCCATAATCAGAGTTGAGAAGTTTTATTATGGAACCACAAGTAACGAAATTTGTTTTAGCTCCTGCAAATTGAATAATAGTTTTAATGGCTTTTACTAGGTATAATTTGCTACGCTATTGCTATCACAACAGTATTTATATTTCATTTAAAAGGGGGCGGTTGAATGACCAATCACAGCCGGCCACATTTGTTTGCTTTATTACTTACCAATAGCCTCTGGTATTTCGCATAAAACTGCAAATATTGTCAATGAAACTAAGTAACTTTTATGGTATTTCATTTTTTAACGTCGTTTTTAAAGATTAAAATGATTATTTTATTAATTTTATTTAAAGTTTATTGTTTATGCAAAATGTTATTGAAAAAACCACCTAAAATATCAACGTCTAAGAAAATAATATTAAAAAGAGAGAGAGAGACACGCAAACAATTGTCAAAAAATGTTGTCAATGTTGACAGCGGAGATAATAACAAAAAAATAGTGTACAGTGTTGTAAAGTGAGAGAAATATATTTTTTAAGTGTAGCCAGATGATACAAATTAATTTTAATTAAATGAGCTGCACACATTAACTGAAGCATTAGAATAACTAATATTAGTCTGTATTAATTTTTTTAAATAGATTAATCTCCGGAAATTATGAACATCTTTCGTCTGCCCTAGAGACTTGAAATAAACACAATATCTGGCAACATACTCAGTAATTAGCACCTCAATATTAACCCTTTACAACACTGTCACAGCTAACATTTTACAACACTCTCAACAGCTGATTACCTTAAATAAAGAAATTAAAAATTTTCGCAAAATTTTCTTTATATTTCATCGCCCACTTTTATTAACACTGTGAAAATTCAATTATTACAAAAATTAATGGAGTACAAGAGATTATTTATATTCACATTACTATTGGCAACATGTTTTTTAATTGGCGTGACATGGGTAAGTTTTATTTTCTTCAGGCGACTTTATTCAAAATTTGTTTAATAAAAATACCATTTCAGGCTGACAATGCCACACAAATAAATGGAACGGAGATAAAGGTACAGAAGCCAGCTTTGGTTAGTAGTACTGCTGGACCACCCATAACTAAGGTATTAACTAAATCCGAACTACCAGCAGCCAATACAACGACAGCACCCAAATGGTAAGTTGTTTATGTTTCTTTGTTATTATTGTTGTTATACCCTACACCTCTATAGTAGAGTAAGTATTATGTGTTTGTATTTATGTTTCTAATACGCAACTAAATTCTGTACAGATTTACTTTTTGAGATCTTTGTAATTAAACTGAAATTTTAAGAAAATCTCAATGTGATACATGTTTGGCCCAAAAACTAAAATGTATAACTTTATTATCGTAGCTTTCATAAATCGAAACATTAGAACAATACTGAATACTATAGTGTAGAGTTTTGTATGGCCGACCAAGTTTGACCATTATATTTTACCAAACTTTTCAGAAGTGTTAATTTTATTAGTTGATAGTAGTTTTAGTAATGTTTGTTTTATTTATTAATCTATTTACTAAATTTTTGACAATTTAATTTGTGTGTTATTTTAATTCTAGCGTCTGTGATGGGGCTTTATTACCACGTTTGGGTGAAAACGGTAAGGCTTTAGAAATCTGCCCAGAGTGTAAATGTAAACATGAAGCCCGCAATACTACCTTAATTAAGGTAAGTGCTTTACAATCCGTTGGCTAAAAAAGATTTGAAAATTTTTTCGTAAGAGTAAACGCCCACCAAGAAAGGTTGGATAGATAGATAGATAGATAGATAGATAGATAGATAGATAGATAGATAGATAGATAGATAGATAGATAGATAGATAGATAGATAGATAGATAGATAGATAGATAGATAGATAGATAGATAGATAGATAGATAGATAAGATAGATAGATAGATAGATAGATAGATAGATAGATAGATAGATAGATAGATAGATAGATAGATAGATAGATAGATAGATAGATAGGTAGATAGATAGATAGATAGATAGATAGATAGGTAGATATATAAAAGTAGATAGATAGATAAAAGTAGATAGATAGATAAAGTAGATAGATAGATAGATAGATAGATAGATAGATAGATAGATAGATAGATATGTAGGTAATAAAAAAACAAAAATAAATAAAACCTATTTTATTGAAAATCTGGAGCCGAATTACCGCATAAAATTGATCTGGAAATTTATTTTCTATACGAAAGCTTATTTAATCACCAATACGGTAATTCGGTATTTAACATTAAACCTAAACCTTAAAAAATTACTTATATTCTATTTTTATTTGCAGGTCGTTGTAATAATTGTTATTTGGATTATATCCATACTAGTGATATACATGCTCTTCCTTATGTGTCTGGATCCGCTGTTAAACAAACGTGTCAAGGCCAACTATCAGGAGCACACCAATGAAGATGTACATATGAAACGTTATGCTAGCGTTAAATATAGTCTTTTAGTAGAAGATAATAAAGATTCAGACTGATTTTTTTCGTTTTTTTGTTAATTTTGTTACAAAATTTCTTTATTTTTATTACTTTTTTATATAATTGTTGAATTTTGCACATTTTTCATTTCTTATGTATGCTTATTAGAACAAACATTTGCTGTTGCATTTAAAATTTCATTTTTCATTGATTAAACCACTGGTGTCATCAATTGTTTTTGTTTCTTTAAATTTAGTTTAGTAGTTTTCTTTTAATGCTTGTATTACTTTTAGTGTTGTTTTGTTAAAATAATAAGCGCTTACTAAATATGTATTTTTTATTTTCTAATTTTCTCTTTCTCTTATTTAGGATGATACCACTACTGCTTCTCCTTCTATGCCTTCTACAGCAAATCAAGAACTTAATGCCCGAGCCAATGTTCTTAATCGGGTGGGTCATCAACAGGACAAATGGAAGAGACAAGTGCGTGAACAACGTCGTCACATCTACGATAGACGTACCATGCTTAATTAAAAAAATGACATTATTTGGCAGGCAATTTGCTTAAAAACAGGGTGGCGGTTTAGACACAACAACCACGCCTTAAAAAAACATTTTATTGTTTATAATTATTATTATATTATGTATTAGAAACCCATAATAGTTTCATTGATTGCTATATTTAACAAAGATTTTTTTCTTATTTTCTTTGCTTTTTTTCCATGCTTTTTTAAATTGTAAATTTGTTTATGTCATTTAATCAATTAATTATTTTGTCATTGTTTACACTTTGGGCCTCATCTTGGTTTAGGATCTCGTATCATTTGAATGAACGTAATTAGTATTGATTTTATATGTTTCCTCTTTATTCTTTCTATTATATTTTGGCACTTTTGTATTTGTCTATACATATTCTCAAACATACCAATATTTGAAACATACTTTATTAATTTAATTAATTAGGATTAAAATCATAACTTATCAAGTAGAGAACAAAATTTAATAAACGAAATATAATTATATTTAATCAAAATTATTCTAAAAATATAGATATTTTGAATGAAATTTGAAAAGGATTTGTTGTTGAGAAACAACTTGCCTAATGTTGCCGATTTTTTTACACAGGTTAGGATGAAGCAAGAGCAGGTCACGAAACTTACTAGTGTTCTCATACCTATTGCATCCAAGTCGAGAAAGCGCAGCTTTGCGCTCTATTCTTCTATTTCTATTATTAATTATTTATATTGAATCAATCAATTTTATTGATAGCAGATCCGGGGTTTTACCCTCAATCTCTCAAGTCTCACTCAGATCAAATGCCAGAGAGAGTTTTTCTCTATCGCGATGTGAAACTAAACCATTTCGAAAATCGATGCACTTATATATGTATGTTTTTGACATACCAACTCCAATACATTTTGAAACGAGTTCCCAAATACCGGCCTTATTATCTTTTCTATACTTTAGACCCGTATAAGGATATTCTTTTCCTTATACTTTCAAAGGTTTTGTTTAACTAAAATGTAGTATGACATTGAAAAATATTTTAGCAAAGACTTATCATTGTAGAGGCCATTTGTCTAGAATAATGCATCCTCCAAATTCTTGGTTTTTTTTTAACTAAAATGTAGTATGACATTGAAAAATATTTTAGCAAAGACTTATCATTGTAGAGGCCATGTGTCTAGAATAATGCATCCTCCAAATTCTTGGTTTTTCCTTTATCCTTTCATAATCCACTATAATCACCCCTCTTCTGCACTTTGAATTGAAATTTCCTCCGTTTGACAAATTTATTATTCTCCATTGCGTTTCCGTTCAATGTTTTACAATTATGCGTATTATTACACTCGTAGGTTTTTGAGAATAGTGATGAACTAAAAGCTGTATTTACAAAAAGTTGTTTACCGAAATATATCATAGCTAAACATTAACTTCCAGGGATACACATTACAATTTTAAAATCTAATAAAACATCCACATTTTGTAAATTTTTTAAATTATATTTAAAAAATCACTCTCCATTTAAGTGTTTTTTTACAAAAATCTTACGTTTTCCAAATTACAAATTAAATTTTATTAAAAAAAGAAAATTAATAACCCTTAACCATAGTAGCCAATTGCCAATTTTCATTAACATTGAAGGACCCTGGACAACACTGCCTTCTTTGGTTGCAAACAGCCACAGTGTATTTGGGCATGGAGCGACAATCACGATAGTACAAAACTTCCATACATTTGCGCAACTGTTAGAGAGTTTTAACAAAAAATATAGTAAATTTATAAACAAATAAATTTAAAACAATTTACCACTTCCGAAGCTTGTTGTTGTGTCAACTTTTGACCCTCGACAAGTTGTTCACGCACCAAGGGTAAAGCTAAATGCTTGCCAAAACCAGTGGCCACAACATCATCTTCATAGGCACGACCACGTAAATCGACATGACCCAAAAAGGGTACACCTTCATGGTCTACACCACCCACCACCATTTCCAACCACAAGGGATTGAACCGACTGCGGCGATTGTAGAACACACGAGTCAACCAGTTGTATAAAGATTTGGGTTTCATATCGATTTCATCTTCATGACACATGTCTTCTACCATTTTTTGATCAATACTACGTTTAAGAGACTGGAAATCAGCATAATCACCACCAGCACCCATAATAGTTTTCTCATTAATTTTAAACACACGTTGAACATCTTGGTAGCGGGCCAAGGAACCGTATGAAACCAAATTATCGGCGGCAATCATAACACCACCATCAAACTTAATGCCCACCACAGAGGTACCCGTGGTAATGGGAGATCTTTTAAAGAAAAATTAATTTTAGTTAATTTTAATAAAATTTGAGTTTTCTTTTCACACTTACGAACTGTGCTGTGTTCCAAAGAGACCGGGTGTTGTAAACTCTTTACTTTGTGCCTTATTCATAAGGCCATTATAGCCTCCTGTGAAATTATAGAATTGACCGGGTGCTGGTCCATTGGTCCAGAATTGCTGTTGAAACATTTGGTTACCGTTATACATAGTTATTTCTTTTGTTTTATTGTTAATTATTTCCTAAATAAAACTCGCAAAATTTAGTGAAAAATTGCAAGTTGTTCAATGCTTGAAGTGTTGTATTTTTCGAATGACAAACAAAATTTTTGTTACCCAGCGTTGTCTAAAAGAGGAAGAGATTTTCAATATCTGTTAGAGACCGGCGCCGACAAATATTAACGACGGCGGCGGCTGATACTAAAATATTATTTCAGTTATGTTTTTAAATTTTTAATCGATATTAATAAAGGGTGGACTTTGTACAACTTAATATAAAACAAGTTAGAGTAATAATATTCGACTAAACCGAATTTTAAATACCTTTCACTTATAAGCAGTTTTTTATGAACAAGCCGAATATTTATAGAAATTTTAAAAATGTCGCAGAATGATTTGTATATATTCGACTATAATTTTATGCCGATATATGGGGCTTTGCCATAATATGGGCCGATTTGGAAATAAAATTCACAGAATGGATTGTATAGGTACAATATATTAGACTATAATTTTATTACGATATCATTATTAATTCATAAATAATTTACTATGGATTGGACTTTATATGGAACTTATTTCGAATTATGGGCCAACCCGGAGAAAGAGTCATATGTGCAAAATTTGGTTTTAATGGTGATATTCTAAAGGGAGTTTTTAACAATAAATCAATTTTCCGGAAGTATGTAAATTTATACGAAATTTTGAATCGATTTTAATAATTTTTTACCATACTAACCCTGGACGAGTGACAATATTTTTGACCGAAATTTGTTTATGAAATACGTAGTCAAGAATTAGAAAAAATTATATTTTCATAGCTTGTTTTGAAACTCTGCTCGTATCTCCGTTTTTTATGTACCGATACTACTTTTTAAATAAGGAACTTCACGAAAGTATGTCTGTTAGGGTTATTGAAGATTCGGATCTCTCAGATATCTGGGGTCTTTTGAAAGTTGATTTCAACATATACACACTACACCCGGGGTGATGGATACAATTGCTGTTGATGAATTTCCCCCATCTTTGTGTGATTACAATCCGGAGAAGAAGAGGTGCTGCCAGTAACTCTAGTCTGCCGGGACTATAAACTGATGGCGTCCAATGTATCTTCGGTCTTTCCTTGGAATAATTTAACCTGCACAGTCATATATTCAGGTGGTTTAAACCCAAACTCGCTTTCTCAATGAAAGTGTCAAATAAATGGCAAGTATGCTGGGTTGAATGGTGATGGATGTAAGGTATCTTATATAAGTGACACCATTAAAATTTTCTTTCTTGTCAGCGTATGTTCAGGATGTACTCTCTTCATATCAGTCTTACCACAGTGTGTCCTTTGTGAGTCTTTGTCGTTATCTGATGGATTCATATATCTATCTACCAATTATGTCTGTAGGTGCTGTTGCCGAATCAACAGAGGCTATTCCATTTGCGTTATTGTAAACGAAAGTGATGTTTTTGCATCTCAGAAGTTACTCAACGGGGCAGCTAGGGTCAGAGATTAGATAGCTCGAGTACTTGAGCAAAGTGCTTGTACATAGACCGTCAGAGCTATGTACAAAAATTGGCACCTGCGTGTTCTTTGCAAGACACAAGGAGGTGCTAAAGGACCTCTGCGAAATAAGACCGTTCTATTATGTTGTACCCTACGAATGAAAGGAAATATCTAAACAAAATCAATCAACTATGGAACGATAAAAAATTATAACTAATTTTTATTCGGTTGAAAAACATATTTACTATTTATTCATATTAAAAAAACACTTTATTTTTATGAGTATAAACATTTATTTATATTTAATAATTGTGTATATCAAATTAATAAAACTGCAAATTTTGAAAACATACATACAAATATATATAATTTATTTAACTAATTAAAACTATTGGCAATTGGATACATAACGAAAAAATAATTAATACTTTCAATTATAAAGGGAATGTTTAATTAACAATTAAAGATTCAATTGGAAATAATATACAAATATAACAGTATTAATTAAAGTTAAACCCATTTTTTAAAATACAAGTATTCAAAATAAAGAAACCCCAATATCCTCTTTAATAATTACCCTTATAACATAAATTAATTTAATTAAATAAAAAGTTTGCAATATTTTTTTACAAAAATATCTAATTGCTCTAGTATATAAAAAAACCGCGGCTTAAAACCGTTATTTAAATTGAAAGCTACATACATATCACACACACAAATATCTTATTTTTAAAATAATTAACGCCACTACTAATTGCAAATTTTTAACTTATGAATTACAGCAGCAACAAAACACCGATTTGTTGGCTGTATTTTTAGTAGGATTTGTATACAGATAGGGACCGCGCATAAAAACATCCAAAAGTTGGCGATGAGATCTGAAATTTGCAAAAAAAATATAAATTAAATGCCAATCAGTTTCTTATTAGCCTACAACTTACGTCATGGTTATTTCCAAATCACTAACAACTTCTCCATCACAATTCCAAGAGAGTATAGTTTATCTGTTGAAGCCGTTTCTTGCTCGGCATAGTTTCGTTTATAGGTGGCAAGATCCACGTACACGTTGTCCATCCTGTGGCCATGAATTTGTTTTGGGGTGGTGGGGGAAACATAAATGGGCGAGGACGAGAAACGGCAACGAAGGGGAAAGGGCGCGAGAAAAAAAGAAAAGGAAGGTAAGGGGAAAGAGGAAGGAGACAAGGAGCGAGCGAGCGAGGAGGAGCGAGAGCTAGCCGAGCGAGCGAGCGAGCGTAGCGAGCGAGCGAGCGAGCGAGCGAGCGAGCGAGGAGCGAGCGAGCGAGCGAGCGAGCGAGCGAGCGAGCGAGCGACGAGCGCGAGCGAGCGAGAGAGCGAGCGAGCGAGCGAGCGAGCGAGCGAGGAGCGAGCGAGCGAGCGAGCGAGCGAGCGAGCGAGCGAGAGCGAGGAGCGAGCGAGCGAGCGAGCGAGCGAGCGAGGAGCGAGCGAGCGAGCGAGCGAGCGAGCGAGCGAGCGAGCGAGCGAGCGAGCGAGCGAGAGAGCAGGCGAGCGAGCGAGCGAGCGAGCGAGCGAGCGAGCGAGCGAGCGAGCGAGCGAGCGAGCGAGAGCGAGCGAGCGAGCGAGCGAGCGAGCGAGCGAGCGAGCGAGCGAGCGAGCGAGCGAGCAGCGAGCGAGCGAGCGAGCGAGCGAGCGAGCGAGCGAGCGAGCGAGAGAGCGAGCGAGCGAGCGAGCGAGCGAGCGAGCGAGCGAGCGAGCGAGCGAGCGAGAGAGCGAGCGAGCGAGCGAGCGAGCGAGCGAGCGAGCGAGCGAGCGAGCGAGCGAGCGAGAGAGCGAGCGAGCGAGCGAGCGAGCGAGCGAGCGAGCGAGCGAGCGAGCGAGCGAGCGAGCGAGCGAGCGAGCGAGCGAGCGAGCGAGCGAGCGAGCGAGCGAGCGAGCGAGGAGCGAGCGAGCGAGCGAGCGAGCGAGAGCGAGCGAGCGAGCGAGCGAGCGAGCGAGCGAGCGAGCGAGCGAGAGCGGAGCGAGCGAGCGAGCGAGCAGCGAGCGAGCGAGCGAGCGAGCGAGCGAGCGAGCGAGCGAGCGAGCGAGCGAGCGAGCGAGCTAGGAGCGAGGCGCGAGCGAGCGAGGAGCGAGCGAGGAGGAGCGAGCGAGCGAGCGAGCGAGGCGAGCGAGCGAGCGAGCGAGCGAGCGACGAGCGAGCGAGCGAGAGAGCGAGCGAGCGAGGAGCGAGCGAGCGAGCAGCGAGCTAGCGAGCGAGCGAGCGAGCGAGCAGCGAGCGAGGAGCGAGCGAGCGAGCGAGCGAGCGAGCGAGCGAGCGAGCGAGCGAGCGAGCGAGCGTAGCGAGCGAGCGAGCGAGCGAGCGAGCGAGCGAGCGAGCGAGCGAGCGAGCGAGCGAGCGAGCGAGCGAGCGAGCGAGCGAGCGAGCGAGCGAGCGAGGGAGCGAGCGAGCGAGCGAGCGAGCGAGCGAGCGAGCGAGCGAGCGAGCTAGCGAGGAGCGAGCGAGATCGAGCGAGCAGCGAGCAGCGAGCGAGCGAGAGCGAGAGCAGGAGCGAGCGAGGAGCGAGCGATAGCGATCAGCGAGCGAGCGAGCGATAGCGAGGAGCGAGGAGCGAGCGAGCGAGATCAGCGAGCGCGATGCGGCGAGCGAGCGAAGCGAGCGAGTGATCATCTATATATGATCTATCTATACTATCTATCTATCTATCTATCTATCTATGATCTATCTATCTATTATCGATCTATCTCATATCTATCTATCTATCTATCTTATCTATCTATCTATCATCTATCTATCTATCTATACTTACCACATCTCCACTACGACCCATGGTATTGACCACCAAACGTATGTATTGAACAGATTAGTTTTACGTACTAAAACCAACATCCAAATGGCATCGCCCAGATGACAATATCTGGAGATACCATTGGGACTGCGTGTGCAAGCACAAGTTATATTGGCGCCAGTAATCATGAAAAATTCACCACGTATAATACGCCATTTTTTGGGACTTCTAACATTCGGTTCTATAACATTTTGCTCTTGCGGCAGCTCTACGTGCTCCTGTTTTTCCTGTTCCGGTGCTTGCTGTTGCATATTAATGGATGATGAAGAGCTGCTGGGAGAAGAAGGTTTAATATTTGGCTCTGGGTTATCAATTAAATCTTTTATTTGCGTTTGTTTTTCCATAGGTTTAGTATAGTTTTTATCACAGATATTACGATCAAAATTACGGGAATGTTCTTCGTTTTCGAGAGGGTTTCGTTGCGATTTTATTATGCAATCGGCATCATTAGTTTGTCTGGCATAAAGGGATAAATTAGACGAGGAAGGTTTTTCATCGTTATCTTCATAAGGAGATTTATAGGAATCACTTCTACATCGCTGACAATTGGCGTGGCATATGATGTCATTGAAGGGAGGCGTAATGGTATTTGTTGATGAGCTACTAGCATCAAGTTCATCTTCATTTAAAAGTAAGTGGATTTCAGCTTCGTAACCTCGATTTAAGAGAAATGTCCGTACTCCTGTGTACTCATAGCGTTTCGTACCCATCCATCGGTATTTCTCACTTTTAGCTGCAACATCACCCAGATAACCATAACCCATAACACTTGTACAGAAACGTACTATGCCATCACGATTTCTTACACTACAAATATCCAAACCCCGACGTTGTCCTAAAACTAAATGTATAGCAGCTGTCTGAGCATCTGAAGTACCATGTAGACTGTAGACTATGGTGTCTGTACTACCAGCGGGTATTATGCCTACCGGTAGAGCGGGTTTCGGAATGTATTCTGGTTGGCGTAAATCTAAACCTTGATCTCTCATTGCTCTCAAAATCAAGCCGTTAATCATTTCTGCCACCGTACCATCGCCACCAACACAGCAGACCGCATCGTATGGCGTTAGATCATGGGTCATCAGAATATCACGTATTTGATTGGCCCTTTGGGTAATAATACAGGAAGCATCTATACCCGCTAACTGTATAATTTGCTTGCAATTCCTTTCGTATATTTGCAAACCCATTTTGCGTCCACCATAAGGATTTATAAATACCAGCAAACGTTGTATACGTCTACTGGTATCTTTGTGCATTAACTTCCTCAAGTGATCATACCATTTGGCCACTATATAAGGATCATTATTGTGCAAGGTCAAACGTCGTATATGCCAACGATTGCAATCGATTGGTGAAGCCACAATACGTTCTCCATAGTAAATCGATAGGTATTGTTCTGTTGGCGTTGTAACCTGTTGGTGTTGTAATTCTTCGGTCGACTCTAGTGGTTTGTGCGCATTGCGTATACTGGCAGATTTTGTGACACCCTTTGAGACTCTTATCACATCGTGTAGATGCAAAACATTACTTAAGCAACCATAAGCTGCTTTTTGTGAGAGTTGTTCTTTTTCATATTCGGCTTCTGTAAAGATGGAAAAAGTCAAATTTAAAAGCATGACTAATGCGATTATACAATTTTAAATTCAAAATTAATAATTTTTGAAATTACTACTAGGATTAACTTAAACAAAGAATCATAAGAACATTTTAGAACTTCTAGAGATTCTAAACTTTTTGGATTTTTTAATGCTTAAACATTGAATAGAAATTCTTCCAACTTGGAATCCTTCCAACATCGAATTGAAAGTTGTGTAAATTGGGCTGGTTGGAGTCGGCTCTGGATCTAATAGTATAGTAGAGATACGTTTTTAAGAATATAACTTATCTCCGAAAGCTTTAAGGACTCTACCGAGCAATCCTGAAGCAATATAATAGATTGTAGAGTTTGCAAGGTATTATAGGCAAGGTTAAACGCAAACGCAACCAGAGTACTATTAGAATTAGAATAGAATAAGGACTCTAGTAGAAATATTAACCTACCACTGTTGAATTGGAACCTTCGTAGACAACTGTGTCGGTAACACGAGGATTGTAAAAACCATCAGCAGCGTTGATGACACCCGCAACTTCAGAACGGATATGACTGAGAATGGAAAATACTTTTCGGGATGCTCAATGAAAAGCCTGACGAACATCTAAAAGCTCCTCTGCTGGGCCGCACTACGGATATTCGATGATCGGGAATAAATAGTTTATGCTTAGTGTTTGTGCAGTGAATTCTCTGAAACCATGTCAATCTTCATTTTTGATAAATATAATTACATCGTTCAAAGATGATAAAATCGGACGATTCACACAAACGATTGTATTTATGTGGTTAGATCCTTGTAATGCGAATCAGATCCGAATTTCCAATTGTTATATCTGGAGAGCTTGCACAGTTACACGTAATTAGCGTGTGTGGAAACATCATCCAAAGTACATAAATTTGACTCGTCAATTTGTTCCGCTTGTAACTCCAATTTCTGGGCAGTCCAATACTGCATGAACTAGCCTAATATGGATACAAATTTATAAGATAGAATCATTTATTCATGCCTCTGGCTGGTTTGATTCCATGTCAAACTCGAACATGTAATGTCCTATATGGGTTCGGTGGGATGGGTTAGTCACTTGCGGCTGCCTCAACAACCTAACGTAACCTAGTCCGGTATATAGTCTGTTATATTACCAAGTCTTGACTATAGTTTGGTCTAGAATATAATATTAGATTAGAGTTATGACTACTATCTGAGAGATGTAGTAGCGAGTGCTACAGGGGTATGAATGCGAAATATAGCTAACCAGCCTCTTCATAGTGTGTCTTTCTACTGACCAGGGTACTGTCCGGTTGTTTCCCCATTAATATTCTCTTTTTAGATTTATCTTAAACTTTCAAAAAACAAAGAAATCGAATCAGGTCAGGTCCCCATGGACCTAGCTGAACCCTAGCAAGAATCTATGGATCTAAACGCTCACATTGTAATGGATAATACCTCGATGTTGGGGAACTCATGTCCTATCTCTACCGAGGCACATATCCCAATGGATGAAGAAGATGGGTTACAGGAATCTGTTCCTAATATGCAATCCTCTATCGCCGCTAATCCGGATGCTATTGAACCAAAGGCACTACCCTCCATAGAAAGTCCAAAACTTAGTTGCGCAGCGCGTAGGCCAAAAAGCCGAGCACGGCATGGACATCGAGGACGCACGTTAAATCTGCCTAAAACCGATGAAGGACGTTCGCAATGTACTGCGTGACTTAAAAATCTCCACGAAAAGAGGCAGATTAGATGGATCAACTCCAGAAAAGCCGAAACGAGTAGCGAGTTCCACCGCAACGTATGAAGCTAAACCTTCCACCTAAATTCCCAACGGAAATGTGGTCTGACGAAAAACTTAAGATGATTCAGATGGCAGTCCTGGATAAGATTGTGGAGCTGAAGAAGGGCTCTATAAAACCACAATTTGCACCAAGCACATTTAATCTACTTGAAATTTTTGACTTTTAAATCGGCTTAGCAGAGATATATGTACATATATACATTAATATAGATATTAAAGCATTGACTCCAGACTGCGAAGACATACATAAACGAAATGTTTGAAGTATTCATTTAAAAAAAAGCACGAAAAATCTCTATCCCTCATCTAATTTTACAGTTTAATATGTAAATTATAGCTCTAACAAACAATACAAACCTTTTTGTATGGCTGCTGCTGTTGTAGCCGCTGGGGTCGTTGCTATTGAAATCGCTGATGCCGGTTTCTTTCCATCGTTTTCTCGCTGGCAGCGTTTCACATCTAAACGCTCCCACACAATATGATCATAGTTAAGCAGTACTTTATAACGTTTTTTCTTAATTTGAAAATTATTCAAAAGTATGTCATCGGTTTTGCTGTGGGTATAAACCATATTGGATTTGATCATCACTACTTCTGCATTTGCAAAAAAATTTCAGTTTAATGATGATTTTTTTTACGATTTCGATCTAAAAATTACAAAGTGTTTGCGTGTTTGTATGTGTGTGTGTATTTGTCATGCAATTTGAACTCATTCACGTATCTCAGACACCATCTCACATTTTAGATAAGAAAAAGTTTAAAGTGCTAAAAATAAAAAATGTAAAAAATATTATTACGAGTTTTTTTTAGAATCTGTTTTTTAAGTAATAATAAAACTGGTTTTTTCTTATATATTTCTAGCTAAAGTTGTACTTTTTTGGTTTTCGTAACAGCGGCAACAACGACGATCTTTTCAACTGAAACCAACAACAGTAACAAACGTTAATACCAAGTTGTATTCACCAATTCAGTCAACATTTTAATGACTTGAGGCGATCGTAAAGAATACAACGACAACAACAACAACAATTTTAAACAGTCATTAAGTAAAAAAATAAAACGATCGTTAACTGGTTTCTACATTAGTCGGTCAGGTAAATATTATGAGTGCAAAGTTCTACAAGTTATTAAATTTATTCTGGTTTTTTGTGGTATGATCTTTAAGTGATCTTCCTAAAGATAATTGGAATTGATGATGTGTTCTTTGTCTTAACCTGTTTGCAAAATAAATTAAAAATTACAATATTTAGCAAAAACCTTGGATATTTTTTTATTAAATAAAGAGAATTGTTAAAAGTTATGACATTGTTCTTAGTAATTTGACAGCTGTCATGACTTAAAGTACATTTTACGATTTAGTGTAAGTTTTAGTACTATTTTTATATAGTAAATAAAGCACTTGTTTTTTAAATATTTTCTAAAATTAAATTAAAATATTTCAGACCTATTTTTAGTACAATATTTTTGCAATTAAATGCCAAAAATTTGTTTCAGCATTTATCATTCATAATTAAGATTAAAAACAGCCAAAGGCCCCAGATTAAAATTAGCAATTAAAATTTAACACAAATTTAATTAAAAATAGTACAACAATAATAAATAAGTAAAATATTTCAAAAAAATTTTCCTATTCATATTAGAGGCAGACAGACTCACTCTAAAGATCACATGCATTAAAAACCTGATGTAAAATTGTGATTAAATTAAATGATAATGTTTTTAAAACTAAACAAAATACCGTATAATATAGGTGTAAACTGTTTTCATATTTGTTTCTATAAATTCCATTACAAAAGTTAACAACAACAACTTTTAATAATTAATCAGATAAAAAGTTTTTATTTTTATTTTCATAGAAACTTACATGTCTGATATCAGTATAACTACGTGAAAAAAACAAGCATATAGTTAAACTGAAAGTGTATAAAATTTAATTAACTATTAAAACAAATTTATAAAACTACAGATCTCTATTAACTATAAAATAGAAATAAAGTGTGCTAGGGTTTTTCTTAATTTTCGGGCAAAAAATCTGTTATTTTCAGGATTTACCAAATTTTTGATGAGTTAACGGCAAAAGTTTAGGAGTTAAGTTGAAGTACTATTTCTGTAGAATTTATGTCGACAATTTGATTCAAATCGAATAAGATCGACTAAGAAGGGTTATTCAGTTTCAATGATGTGAAGCTTAGGCTTTCAGATATTACTAAATATCTAGGAATCGTTCTTAAATTCGACCATTAAGTTTAGCATTTGAAAGATGGGGAAGTTGATGTCCTTTCCCCACTTTACTAAAGCAATGGATGGATACATTCTTTTATGCAGGGAAGTATGATCTATTTAGAGAGGACCACATGTCTGAAACAATTCTGGGTCTCAGATCATACTCATACTAATATATTCAGTAGATGTATTGAACAAAACACATTTTTTCTGGCTTCATGTAGAGAAACACGATCCGTTTATGTTGGGAACTATCTATTTCGCGGGAACTTCGGGTCTGATGAATCGATCTTGATAAGATACTAAGTCTACTTAATACCTTTTTATATCATTGATCTGCGATCTGCGCTTTTAAATGGAGCTTTTGAAAGAACGGTAATGAGGAAAAAGTATTAACCTAGCACTGTTGAATTGAAACCTTCGTAGGTAATTGTGTCGGAAATACGAAGAATGTGTGAAAACCAAGAGCTATACCTCCCGTTGTGGCGAATTTTCAAAGAGGTGCTGTCATACCTGGTTCTTATAAGATTTACTTTCCTTATTACTGAATTCTATAAAGAGCAAATATAAAAGCTTTCTCTATTCCGCTGATTGAACAATTATAACCCGCAACTACGGGCTAGATGAAAACTTAGTGGATGACCTCTGCAACTTCATAACGGATGCATTGCTGTGATCATGTAATGATTGCTGGCTTCATGTAGAGAAGCACGGCACGGTTATGTTGCGAACTCTCTATTTCGTGGGAACTTCGAGTCTGATCAGTCGATCTTGATAATATACTAAGTCTACTTAATACCTTTTTATATCATTGATCTGCGATTTAAGATGGTGCTTTTGGGAGAACGGCAATGGACGATATGATGACGAGGAGCTATTTGATCGCAATTTATCGTAAATACTCGGCGGCCATTTGGCTCATTGCTATATTATTTAAACGATTGATCTGTAATTTGGGTGATCTTGTGATTCCTGTGGTTCCGACAGAACCAACCGGTACTTCTAACAAATTTTATTATATTCGTCACTAACCAACCTTAAGATAATCTTGATCACCATTTTGTGAAATGGCCTTTAAAAAATCCGCTTTCAGGAGAACAATTACGGACTCTGGTAACATTGACAAGATGCGTTTTAAAAGGTTAGGCTATATGGCATGCTTGCAATTTATCGGGAGTACTCGTAAGCCATTTGGAGCATTGCGTCATTATTTAAACGATTGATCTCTAATTTGTGCGATCTTTTGATTCCTACGGACCCCTATTGTTCAGATAAATTTGATTAGATTAATCACTAACACATCCTTAGGACAATCTTGATAATACACTCTTGTCGAGCAGAGCTGTTACATAGAAGCTGTTGAACTTATACCTCTTTATCAAAACAAATTCTGGAATAAATTCTACGTAGTTAGCCAATATCATTTGACATGCGGCCAATCGAGTGGTACGCAGTAAGATGCCTATAACGAAATTCCTAAACATAAAAGAGGCAAGATCTTTTTCGATAAAGGTCAAGATCAATATATTTTAGAAAATCTGCAAGTTATAATAGTTAACCATCTGTGTCCCGTTTTTTCTCCTGTTCATTCGTCTATAACAGTAGCCAGCGCAACTAGGTACCTAATATGAATATCTTCTTGGAAAACAGTTTTGTCCAAAAGACAATTAATTAATTGCTAATTCTTTTGAATAGGACTATCTGTTGTCTCATTGGGAAAGAGAGGGAGTTGGTTGAGTTTTTAATTTGTCAGCTGATCTCAAAATTGTCTTATTTGGTGCTATAACTAATTCCCTCGAGTATTCCAATACTATTTGTATTCATTCTAGGATGTTATATCTTCAGTTAAATATAAGAATTTGATATGCTTTTGTCAACATCAAAATCCTTAAACTATCATATACCCTTGAAGACTTTTTTGGCAACAGCACCGAATTTATCCCGAAATGTAGATTTTATCGTCTCTTTTAACCAACATTCTCTTCCCGCGAATTTGGGCTTAAATACCAGCCACCACACGCACCCCGAAAGAACAAGGCAATGTGTGAAACTACACCCTCTGTGCTGCCCATATCTGTGATACAAGATTATATGACACTCTGGTCCGACCACAGGTTAATTCATTCCAAGGAAAGGCCTAAAATACATTTGACACCATCCGTTTGTAGTCCAGGCAGATTAAAGGCACCGGTAGCACTGTTTGGCCGCAGTTTGCAATTACACGCACATGGGGGAAGTTTATCAAGGTAACATGCCCCCGGGGAGGGGGAGAGCAAATGTTTCCATAATATTACCAAAAACGTCATGCCTTGCAAAGGTTAACCAGAGGGAAATTTTCTGACATGGAAATCAACCAGTCTTTCCCCTGCTTTTCGATAAAAACAAGGACTTACACTTATTGGTGTATAGTGTTTTGAGGTTATAAATCTATGGTGCCATTTCAAACGTATTTATTTAATAAAAGCCACATTTTCATTAAGAGTAAATTCTTTAAAGTTACTGTTTAGTTTCACTTACTATGGAGAGATTTCGAAGCAACTGATTTCATTTCAATTTTTAATCACTGCACAATAAATTTTCTTTTTTTTTTTTTTTTGCAAACAATTGCTAAATTTATTATTAATAATATAGCTTTAAGTAAATAATGACACATACGCTATAGCGATTTGCTAAGTTATCGTGCAAATAAAAACTTTTATTATCTTTAGACAAGGTTATCACTGAGAATTGTCTGCTTTAATTCTAGACCATACTCTTTTTTTACACATAAACATGATACAAAACTAATTTCATGCTAAAATAATTCGCTCTAATGAGTTTGAACTTTAATTAGAACGTCACAGAAAATGTAGACTTGGAACTATTATTTTTAAATCTCTAATGTAGACATTATAATGAATAAATAATGAATTTGCTAGATTTTCTAATCAGGTCAAAATAGTTAGCATGTGTTTCTAAATATAAGAATTTTATATTTATATGATTTGATTCCAAACTTTATAGAAAAACAAACATACAAACTTATCTAAGTCTTTTGTATTAACATAGCATTAAAAATCGTGATACAAGTTCAAGTTCACCACTTTTTTACTTGATTTTTATGGTAGATGACAACTGATTTCAGTTAGCGGCTAACCTTCATTTTATACACAAAATAAAAGATAAACGTTTCTTCTTCACGTTGGTGTCTAAATAACAAAGATACATATTGAAAACATTTCCGCTTTTATTGTTTTATTTTCTTAAAAGAAAACAAAATACATAATAACAACAGAAACTATGTACATTTATTTACATAAAAAAGTCAATGTATTTTATAAAAAATCGATCACTATTTGTTTAAATACAGACAAAAGTTTTTATGTAAATAAACTAGGGTAATATTTCTTTTTCAATATTAAAAATATTTACTAAAATTAAATAAAAGTTCTTTATTCGTTTTTGAAAAATTATAACAAATTTATTACAGTTCGTAAAAGTAGTGATAAAAATTGCGTTGTAGCCACCATTATAAAGTAATTATAATTAGTTTTTTTTTATAAAATGATATCGTAGTTGGATGAATGAAAAAATATTTTCGTATTATATTTTATAAATTTTATAAAATGAACTTATCATGCGCAAGAAACTAAAAATATCTAAACTTTTTCAAATAAATTTAAAATCAACTTCGGCCCTAGTACGAACTCTATTGATTTTGGTTGAAATCCATTCATTCCCAGCAAAAACTCGGTAAAGGGTTGTACTTCCATAACCACTTACTTTTCAATGACTACTACTTACCGTCTGCATTACTTAGAAGTACTCTAGTAATGACTTTCTTATAATCTGATATAGAAGTACTTTAGATTGGTATGTCAAAGCCATTATTTGACGCGCAATAAAATAGCTAAGCAGTGGTGCAGTGAGTAGAACATTTGACTAACAAACCGAAGTCCCTGGTTCGTATTCTAACTGGCCCTTTTTATTATTAAAAAATAAAACAACTTACTAAACAATTTCTTTGTAAGAGAAATTGCAAGTACTTCTTTAACTCCCTATTTGTAAGCAAGCGTGGAAGTACTTGCCTCCAATGAAAACACCGTGCTAAAATAATGACTTAAAATACTAATGAAGAAATAGTGAAAAATGGTTTTATTAACATTTTAACTCATTACTTTTCAATGTAAGTTTTTCCTGGGAACATATTCCCCACAGGGGCATGTCATCATGTTGACCTTGCCCCATTTTGATGTGATTGCAATCCAGATGAAAAGAGGTGCTACCAGTAGCTCTAGTCTGCCGGGACTGTAAACTATTGTTATCAAATACATATATTCTCAGCCTTTCCAGGTGTCGACCCATGTAATCTGGTACCTCGGGTACCACTAGACCACAAGCTAAGTTTCTGACTTTGTCCCGGTTATTGGAAAGACCTCTTCGGGGTGCACGTGGGAAGAGAATGTTGGTTAAATGACTGATACTCAGTGAAATCTATATCGGGATAAGTTCAGTGCTGTTGCCGAGAAAGTCGACAGGTACCACCCCATAGAGGAGTAACTGTGGGGCTAAAGTTGGAAATGGGTTGGTGTTAAATTAATAAGATACAGAATGAATCAGGGGTATATGGATCTGATGAGCGTACTTAGGAAGCACTTATGTAAATACTCATTCATACAAAACTGCTTCAAGGTATTGCCAATGAAATTTCGGATAAATTTTAAACACTGAAATTTTATATTCCTTAACAATTTTGACTTTGACGTGCAGATCATCAAAATGTCTTATGCTGCAACTATTATCATATCCGTTCACTTAATGTTGCAGTAAGATATACAAGTGCTAGTTGCGATGTGGCTTTAGTTGGCCCTCAGTAATACGACAAGGAGTCAATGCATCCAAAAATTCTCTGCAAAAATTACTGGAGTATATGATCCATTTGGGTAATCTCAAAAATGCTCCCTTGTAAATATTATTGGAGTACATGGTCCGTTTAGTAGTCCTATGTAATGAAATGATGGTCCATAGTCTGCATTATAAAGGACCATGCTACGGATTATGCACTCCCATAATTTCACCAAGATTACTCTGATGTAATGCGTGGTCATCAAGTAGGAAATCACAATGGACCAGTGTTGTGCGAAGCAATCTGAATTTTTGCTGGGTTCCACTAATATCTTACCACCTGGAAAACTCTAATACGTATTTATTGGGTCATCCGTCACCAACGTACTTTTTCTAATGCAGATTAGAAAGAGTACGTTAAGTTTCCTGTCCAGTGGTTTCTTTCTTGTAATATCCAATTGTTTATTATAGACAGTGGAAAAAATATGTTTTCTAATTATACACGCCTGTTACCAAATTGACACCAAAATGTTTATATATTTTTTTTTTTTTTCAATAACAACCGTTGTCAAAGTATGTACGGATAGTTGTCAAATCAACAGCAATTATATTAAGAAATACACGACGTTATCAAATCAATAAAAAGAATAATAATGTGCTACCAAAGTGACAACATTATGTTGTCAAACAGAACGTTGCGTTGTCTAAAACACAACTATGCACTTCCGAAATGACACAAAGCGTAATCGAAATGACAACAATTCATTGTTGCAATGAGAATGATACGTTGTCAAAATTACATCGTTGATTGTCAAAATGATAACTGAGAGTTATTTAAATTTTACACACATTCGGTATCTAAATGTAAACAAACGTGATAAGCTCACTTTTGACAACGGATTGTATCAATTTCAATATATTTCTACGGTTTTTCCCCTCTGTGTACATCACTCACAAAGTATTTTGTTTGAATTTTGTCAAACACTTTGCGATGGCAGATAAAGTGTTCCAGTATTTCGCTAACCTCACCACATGTTCTGTATTGGTCATATTTCGCTCAACCAATTTGGTGAAGTTGTGCTCCGGTATGTCCAGTCAGAAGAAGTAAGATCAAACTAATCCCAGACTTTCCCCCCAATTGAGGAGTGCAGTTTGGTTGTCATAAAATATGTTTGCATCGTGGAGATTTAGCATCAGTGTCAACATTGACAGACAGCAATCCTTCCTTATAGAAACCCCATTTGTATTTCGCATTTTTTTTCTCAGAAAACACGTGTAAAAATTCTCTTGATACTAAAACCTACGAAATTTATTATAGTGACAAATTACTATATGAGATAATAAAATTGTGCTATGTCGTTTTTTATTTTTCCATCTAACTGACGTTAATAAGTCTCTAGGGATGTAAAATTTCCAATTGGGTTAATATACATATGAATATTAATTAGCATTAATTTTAAAAATATGTATAATTAGAAGTGTGTATCTTTTTCTAAAGAACAATTACCATACTTTCATACATCGTTTTTAAATATTAAATTCGAATAAACATTGTCCCTCACCCACAATCGAAAAAAGGTAGATACAATTGTTTGTTTATTTATTTTCAACATATTACTTTATAACTTTTTATCTGTGGTTTGCGATTGTTAAATATACAAAAAAACAAATACAATTGTACTCATTTATCATTAAAATTTACTTCATTCTAAAAAAAGTGTGTAAACGCATACATGTGAACAAAAAATTAGTGTCAAAGTTGAGTTTTTCATTCAAATTATTATTACTTGTATTATTAGAGGTTAGTAAATAAGTATGTACATATGTATGTAATGAATGATATATTCACATTTTTTTGTTTAATTTTTATATACATATATTACCACTATCTATTTGATCAACACTGTATTTTAAACCAATTTTTTTTGCTCTATTTTTTGCAGGTTTTAAATATTTAACAACAACAAAAAAATAAATGTTTATCAAAATAATAACACAAACAATTTTTTTATTTATAATTACCCTGCCGAGTACATTTTGACGTTTAGAAGTACAAGTAGCAACAACAAAATATGTATATGTACAACTAAAGTACATGTATACTAAAATAATAGAAAATTAAATTCTTTTTCTTATCTATAAACTACATAGAAAATAAATAACATTATATATGGTTAATTTTATGAAAAAAAAAATCAATAAAATTGCTTAGGGCAAACAAAGTTATACAAAAGGTGATACAAATTTCATCAGAAAATTTAAAAGTTTGACTTTATGGTAAAATTTTTTCAGAAATACATATTTAATCTTAAATGTTTATTTAAAACAAGGTTCAATTAACAGATTAATTTAATGCAGTATGTATGAACATTTTAAAGAATTACATATTATTAGTTACACTTATTTCCAATTGCGATCTATGATTAATTGTTTATTGTGAAAATTGTATGCTGATTCTAATATTAACATTTTTCGCAATAAATTATTAAAATATCTCAAAGAATGTGAGTAAATACTGGAATAAAACAAATTGATCTTGTAAAAAGGTTGCGGAACTCTCTCTCCTTCTTTCAAAGGTGTACGATGTTACTTACATACATATATCGATATAGTGAACGTCTATAGAAAACCCCGTAGGAAAAAGTCTATTGGGAATTGCCCTCTAATAGTGCAGTAAGTATTTGAAGCGTTCTACAGTGGTTGAGGTCCTATGTTACACAACATTTTCCACGACCAATCTATGCAATCTCAGCAAATATTAAGGAACAATTTTGAAAGACCCTGTCATAAGAACATAGCCTTCAAAAATTGTCAATATTTCGACTTTGCCGACTTCTCAACCCTGCAAACAATTGCTATCTAAATAGTATCCATAACTTAACAACGTGTAGGTAAAAATATCTAAAAAACATCTAATATTGCACAATTTGAAAGGAAGAAAAGTGACCGCGTTGGTAAGAAACTGTTCCTCCTGTTTAATACTTACTTAGTGAGTCGATTTCGTTTCAGTTTTAAATCACTTTTTTATAGCATAAAAGTGCGTTAAATTAGTAAAATTTCCAGTTTTGCCATAGCAATAGGGAAACTGGAAATTTGTCTAATTTTACACTATTTTATGTAGTAAAAGCGACTTTATAATACATTTTCTTTATTTCTCTTACTTTATGAATAATTTAAAATTGTTTATACTCACTAATCTCTCACTTATGTTTATTATATATTAAATTTATTTTTTATATATTAAATTTTAAATAAAATCATTACAAAATTTCACAATGTGTTACTATTCACACAACTGATCACTATAAACTTAATATATTTACTGAAATATACAAACACTTTTTCTTTTAAATTTTGAGAGCAAAAATAATTCTGTCTTAAATTATCTTGTTAGTGTATTAAAAAGTGTTCTTTTTATACATTTTTATTCTATCTAATTATTATCATTTACGATTCTTTTTGGTATATTAGATCGAACTTAAATTCTACAAAAATGGGATAAAAATTAGAAAATAATGTATTTAGTTTTTGAAAATATTTTTATTTAGCACTGAGAAACATGAAGTTGAGCCTAAATAGTGTAAATTTAGTTCATTTATCCAAAATTAAACTCAAATTTGCTTGCAGGGTATGTATATCGATATAGTGGACGTCTTTAGAGAACCCCGTAGGAAAAAGTCTATTGGGAATTGCCCTCTAATAGTGCAGAAAGTATTTGAGGCGTTCTACTGTAGTTGAGGTCCTAAGTTACACAACATTTTCCACGACCAATCTATGCAATCTCAGCAAATATTAAGGAACAATTTTGAGAAACCCTGTCATAAGATCATAGCCTTCAAAAATTGTCAACATTTCGACTTTGCCGACTTCTCGAGTGATACATATGTACATATATGTTTGTATTGGTTTGATAGTAAACTGTGGTCTTTAATTCCCAACTCAAAAACCCGCTCTAAATAGAATTAATCCCTTTTAATTGAAAGCCCAAATATCGCCCTCTCGATTATATACATCCCAGCAAAAATTGTATTAGTTTTACAACTAGTTCTAGAATACATGATAATAGCCTGAACTCGTTCTACTTTGGCGTTGAGACCAATGATTTTTGTTCGAAATTGTCAACTTCGGAACTGGTTCTGAGGAAGAGTTATGGAGTCGACACTCGTTCTTTGGAACGGTTCCGGAACCTGTTCTTTATCAATGTATAACTAATGTCAAAGAACTAGTTCATTGAAAACTCTTTAGAAGTATTTTAGAACCACAACAATGTTGCGATTCGTTCTAGAACTACATAGTTATTTTTAGAACAAGTTCTAAAATATTTCCTGGGATATTACTGTTTGAAAAAATGTAATGTAGGGCGATTAAACTATTCGAAGTGGGCTTTAGTTTACAGTTTTATTAACTGAAGAAAAAATCTGTTATCTTGTAACCTTAGATAGCAATCGGAGCATATCCCAATTTAAAGAACTTAGGTTCTTTTGGGGACTTAAGCAAAATCTTTTTATTCTATGTTAGTATTCTGTTGCCATAATTTTGTTTACATATCAATGGTTTTCTAATCATTAGTTCCTCTACTATATGACACTTACTATTCAATTACCCTGTATTTTAAAACATGAATATGTAATGTATCGTTATTTATTATTAAACATAAAAAAATGTTACACATGAATCTAATAAATTATTAATTAATTTCTTGTACATAAACGAATTTTCCAATGGTTTTTATTGAAGGACCGTGAAGGTTTAATCAAATTTTGTATGGAAATTTTGTTTTATAAACCTTTTATAAAATAAAACGTTGTTTATGAATAAGGAGTTAAACATAAATATCGAATATGTAATTATAAATATATTTATAAATATTAAATAAGAAAATCAATAAAAAGTAAATTAAATTCTAATATTTCAACATATTACAATTTCAAAACAAATTCCATAGCTGACGGCATCTGTAATATTAATTTATACAAGTGTTTTTTTTATTCAATGTATTAATATTGATAAGATATTGTTATATCCAGTTCAGAATTTTAAAACATATTTTCTCATTACATATTACAATTCAATACAGAAAAAATTAAAAAAAAACACTGAGATTAAAAAATATAGAAATTAAATTGAATTTAATTATACATTAAATTTTAAAATAAATTTAATTGAAAATAACTTAAGCATAGAAGTTTTCTATTGTTAAATATATGTATGTAGATCGCATCCATTGTTATAATTCAGAAATTTATATGGAAATTCCAATAAAAAAAACAACTTTGTAAGGAAAAAATCGATATTCCTCAATTTCTAAGAAAATGTTGATTCAATACAGATGAACCTAAATAAATAGCACACTTTAAATTCTTTGATTTATAGTTTATTGACGACTTAGTAGTTGTAATTAAAAACTATTGTTTACTATAGACTAGACTATAGACTAGACTATAGACTAGACTATAGACTAGACTATAGACTAGACTATAGACTAGACTATAGACTAGACTATAGACTAGACTATAGACTAGACTATAGACTAGACTATATACTAGACTATAGACTAGACTATAGACTAGACTATAGACTAGACTATAGACTAGACTATAGACTAGACTATAGACTAGACTACAGACTAGACTATAGACTAGACTATAGACTAGACTATAGACTAGACTATAGACTAGACTAGACTATAGACTAGACTATAGACTAGACTATAGACTAGACTATAGACTAGACTAGACTAGACTAGACTATAGACTAGACTATAGACTAGACTAGACTATAGACTAGACTATAGACTAGACTATAGACTAGACTATAGACTAGACTATAGACTAGACTATAGACTAGACTATAGACTAGACTATAGACTAGACTATGACTAGACTATAGACTAGACTATAGACTAGACTATAGACTAGACTATAGACTAGACTATAGACTAGACTATAGACTAGACTATAGACTAGACTATAGACTAGACTATAGACTAGACTATAGACTAGACTATAGACTAGACTATAGACTAGACTATAGACTAGACTATAGACTAGACTATAGACTAGACCTATAGACTAGACTATAGACTAGACTATAGACTAGACTATAGACTAGACTATAGACTAGACTATAGACTAGACTATAGACTAGACTATAGACTAGACTATAGACTAGACTATAGACTAGACTATAGACTAGACTATAGACTAGACTATACTAGACTATAGACTAGACTCTAGACTATGACTATAGACTAGACTATAGACTAGACTATAGACTAGACTATAGACTAGACTATAGACTAGACTATAGACTAGACTATAGACTAGACTATAGACTAGACTATAGACTAGACTATAGACTAGACTATAGACTAGACTATAGACTAGACTATAGACTAGACTATAGACTAGACTATAGACTAGACTATAGAAGATAGACTAGACTATAGACTAGACTATAGACTAGACTATAGACTAGACTATAGACTAGACTATAGACTAGACTATAGACTAGACTATAGACTAGACTATAGACTAGACTATAGACTAGACTAGACTAGACTATAGACTAGACTATAGACTAGACTATAGACTAGACTATAGACTAGACTATAGACTAGACTATAGACTAGACTATAGACTAGACTATAGACTAGACTATAGACTAGACTATAGACTAGACTATAGACTAGACTATAGACTAGACTATAGACTAGACTATAGACTAGACTATAGACTAGACTATAGACTAGACTATAGACTAGACTATAGACTAGACTATAGACTAGACTATAGACTAGACTATAGACTAGACTATAGACTAGACTATAGACTAGACTATAGACTAGACTATAGACTAGACTATAGACTAGACTATAGACTAGACTATAGACTAGACTATAGACTAGACTATAGACTAGACTATAGACTAGACTATAGACTAGACTATAGACTAGACTATAGACTAGACTATAGACTAGACTATAGACTAGACTATAGACTAGACTATAGACTAGACTATAGACTAGACTATAGACTAGACTATAGACTAGACTATAGACTAGACTATAGACTAGACTATAGACTAGACTATAGACTAGACTATAGACTAGACTATAGACTAGGCTATAGACTAGACTATAGACTAGACTATAGACTAGACTATAGACTAGACTAGACTATAGACTAGACTATAGACTAGACTATAGACTAGAGTATATACTAGACTAGAATATAGACTAGACTATAGATTAGAGTATAAACTAGACTATAGACTAGACTATAAACAAGGCTATAAACTAGACCATAAACAAGACTATAAACTGGACTATAAACTAGACTATAAACTAGACTATAGACTAGACTATAAACTAGACTGTAGACAAAACTATGGACTACACATTATAGACAAGACTGGAATATAGACTAGACTTAGAATAGACTTTAAATTGAAAATTAGGACAAAATGGAATCCATTTAAAAACAAAGTCTCTAGAAAATTGTTTTACATGCCCATTATTTTTATAATTTTTACAATAAAATACTACATTTATTCCAAATTCTAACTACCTATACCTAGTTAATTACACAACAAATTTTATGTAATTTTTTATTATTTTTCTTTTGTTTTTCCCAAACTTATATTTTCTTACCCGTTTTGTTGTCAGTCTGTCAGTTGCTCTAACTAGTTGCCAAATATCCATATATCCGTTTTCTCCATTTTAATACAACAACAATTTAGTGCTGGTATTAGACAGGTACCAAAAAGAAATCGAAATACAAAAACAAAACAAATAGCAATTTTTTGTTGTTAATGTAGTTTGCAGTTGTTACTGTTGTAGTTATTTTATTTAATTCAAGTAGATATTGGAATCCAATTCAAGTTTGCAAATTTGTTCCGTTGTTAGTTTTTTCAATACAATTGTATAAAAATAATAAAAGAAACTATTTGCCAAGTTTTATTGCTACGTTGTTTTTTATTTATAAACCAGAGAATAATGCACTTAATACAAACAATTTTTTAGAATGTAAACTTAAATAAATTTATAAAAAACTGCATACATACAATTTATTTATGTTTGAAACAAAGTGTGTTTTAGTTGATTGCAATGTTCTTTCATAAAATAATAAAAATGTGCACGGAAAATTAAAAAAAAAAGAACTTTACATGTTTTTTACATTAAATTGAATGTATTTTTTTCACTTTAACAAAAAATATTTTATTTAATTAAGGTCACTTTAAGCAATTTTTGTGTTGTTATTTTAATTTGCTATTCTTAATTTAATGCTTTTGTAGGAATTATTCGTTTTCTTTTTTTATTATTTTTATTAATGATTAATTTTTTCTTGTTAAACAGATTTTTTTGTTATTGTTAAGTTGACCTTTTCAATTAATTTGCACACACCGCTATTGAAGCGAAATTTGTTTCTTTCCCATATTTTTTTAGTAATCATTCATCATCACTCGACCATATTCTAACCGTTACAAAATCACCACCGAACATTTCAATCTGAGAGCAAGAATTAAACTAAATTATTGGAGAAACATGTTTTCTCTGTTTTGCCTGCAGTTGAGTTAACAAAAAAACAGATAGGAAAATATTGAACGTTGCCAGATGATGGGATTGTTGTGGTTGGGTGATTTTTAATTGTGTTAAGGAAATGTTTATAGTTTTTATTTAATTAGTAGTTATTTATGCAATTTCTCTGTTTTACTTTAAGTTAATTAACAAGTAAAAATATGATACCCTTATGTATATATGTACATATAAAATGTAATTTACTGTTTAAATTAAAATATGTATATTAAGGTGGCTCCGTTTCTATAGAGAAAATAAGGGTACTGATGTTCCCCTGGAAATTAAATCTTGGTCCATTCTAAGAATTGTAACTGTTGAAATAACTTCACCTGATTAAAGTTTAACCAAATACATATTTATTCTGTCATTAACCCTCAGTCGTCATTAAGTTAATCTTAATATTTTCACTCCAAATATGTTGTTTTAAAAGTACTTTAGAATTAATTTGACAGAGTGTTATTATACCCACCATCAAAAACGATGGCGGGTATATTGTTTTTATCATTCCGTTTGTAACACATAGAAATATTGGTCTAAGACCCACAAAAGTATATATATTCTATGACATTATTATCTAAGACGATCTAGCCATGTCCGTCCGTCTGTCTGTTGAAAACACGACAGAGTTCATAAATACTTTTAGTTAATGCAGTTTGTTTAGTATTGAAAATGGACAATATTGGTTCACGATTTCACCTATATAAGGTACCCTTTAGAAAATGACTATAACGCTCATAACTCCTTTCAAAATGTCAGTATAGCAACGAAATTCTATCCTAACAAGTTTCATGGGAACTTAAATCTCCCCGCTTAATTTTATAAGGATCGGACCATAATTGACCTTACCCTTGATATAAGGCCCCCCTCAGAAAAAGACTCTTATGCCCATAACTTGCTACAAAATTCCAATATAGCAACGAAATTCGACATATACATAGTTTTATATAAACTAAAATCTCTGCCAAATTGCAAAAAAAAAAAACTAAAATCACCCCACCTAATTTTATAAGGATCGGACCTTACCTTCAAAAAATGACTATAACTCCTATAACTTGCTTCAAAAATTCCAACATAGCAACGAAATTTGACATAAATATGTTTTATCGGTCAAATTTTATAAGAATCGGTCTTAAAATTAAAAAAAGAGCAAATTGTTGTAATAAAATTTAGAAAAAAAGAGCAAAGTGTGCTAATAAACAACAAAAGGGTCGATTTATATTCTATAGAACCAAACTAAGATTTGGTATAGCCGAATATTACACTCTTACTTGTTAAAATAGGAGAAGAGATGAAAAAATATTTAACCCACAAATTATGGAAAATAAGTACGCACAATATGTAATATACTTTTCATAGCTAATATTTCCCGTTAGATCCCGTTTCCGGTGTTTTGTTAACATATAGTTAAAATAAAACATTTTGGGAGATTATAAAAATCTCATAATAGTGTGGCATCTCTATCAAACTTTTTAATTGAGAGACGAAAACAAAAACAGTGAAAAAATATGCAATAAAAAAGCGCAGCCATAGACTTGTAAACGTATCTCCCCCAATTGACACCAATAAATAATTTAGACTTTAAACAAATAAATTTTTAGTAATATTATACACAATGAAGCTATTTTATACTAATATCATTGAAATTATATTTCAATATTATTTTATTTATATTAAAATGTTAAGTTTAAATACGAACTTTTTTGAAACTTACCATCTGGCCACACATTTTCAAGAAAGAAATTCTCAATTGGAATGCGCAGTCATAAAAGTTGTCGTTAAAAAAAGAAATTGAGATGTTGTGCTGCTACTCTATGATGGAAAAAGCCGGGCATACTCATTATGTTTTGAATTTAATTGAAATGCTATTGTACGGTGTGAATCTTAATTAAACTGGACAATTAGGAAACAATACATGTAAAACAATTTTAGAGTTAAATAAAATGTTAATAAATAAAAATTAGATCAAAGCGAATAGGAAAATCTTTAAAATGCATATGGTTAAGCGGATAATTTAAAAGATACAGCTGGTGCTGATGATTAATACTTCGTGTACGTCATCAATTATTATTATGTTTTACACATGTACATATGTTTTTGCCCTATCTTAACTTGGAACTTTATATAAAATAATGCTAAAGATTTATTGATATTCTGCCATGCATTACCGTTAATTAGTATTTCACCACAAATTATTATTTCGCTTAAAATTTGTAATGTTCGAAAAAAATCAGTTCTGCGAATTTCATATAAATGGTGTTGCCAGAAAATTTTAATAGAAAATGGAAAGAGCTCTGAAATATGTACATATTATTTGCTGAAATTATGTACACTTTAATAAATGAACTTTTATCGGAAGTAGTAGAGTAATTAAATTATTTATTTATTACTAGTCCAATCAACATCGTTTAATCGGACTGGTATATATAGCGCGATTTCTTTTTTCAACTTTCTAAATTTAGGATTATATTTACTGTAATTAGATTATTTTGCTACAAAAATCTAAATCATGAAACTACATAAAATTAACAAAAGCTGAATTCTTAATTAAAATTCGCCTTTATTTTATAACTTTATTTTATGTCACAATTTCTCAAAAATGTTCCTTTAAAAGTACTTTTAGAATTTTGTTTTTGCTGAAATATTTTAATCCACTATTTTTGTCTATTTTCAACCACTGTGTTATAACTTTATTCTAATATGGCAACTTTCCTTAACACAATTTCGTACTAAAATTTACAACTCTGCATTTTAGCTTGTTATGTTTTTGAAGCACACAATTTCATAAAAGAAAATTTTTAGCTCCGCTAATATTAATTAATTTTCTATTATTTGCTAAAGTTTAAATAAATTAACTAACAAATATGGATGATGGAGATTTTGATAATGATGAGTAAGTAGAAATTTGATAAATTTTCTTGGAAGCAATAATAAAAAATGTCCATATAAAAATTACTGTTTAACCACCACGTTTTTATGTGATTCCTACAAGTGATTGACTTTCATTTTTTCTTTACTTCAGTGTCGGCGGTGATGAATTCGATGATGTTGATGAGGAAGACAATATCGACGACATTAACCAAGAGGAGGAAGTGGATAATATTGAAATAATAGCACCTGGTAATGCGGGCGGCGGTGTTCCTAAATCGAAACGTATCACCACCAAATACATGACTAAATATGAAAGAGCGCGTGTTTTGGGTACCAGAGCCTTGCAAATAGCTATGTGTGCTCCTATTATGGTGGAATTGGAGGGTGAAACTGATCCTTTGCAGATTGCCATGAAAGAATTGAAACAGAAAAAGATTCCCATTATTATAAGACGATTTTTACCCGATCACTCTTACGAGGACTGGAGTATAGATGAATTGATTATTGTCGATCATTGAAAAAAGTTTGATAAGTGGGAAAAATTTAGTTTTTTCTGGGAGGTGTTAGTTTATAAGATTAGTTTGTATTTTAAATAAAACAAATTTAAAATTTTTATGAAATTGGAATAACTTTTTATTTAATCATGTACCGATTTTTTATTCAAAGTTGGTGTTTACTAAACATTTTAAGATTGAACTTAAAATAGAAATTTCCAGAAAAATTTTTATTGCAAAAATAATTTGACAATTTTTATAAAACTAAAGAAGAAATCACGAGGAAATCTGTGTCATTCAATTTTCAATTAACATACGGACAGATGGAGGGACATAGCTCAATCAGGGTTTCAATTTGATTGTGAAAGTACGAAGGAATTGATATTTTTGACGCTTTAGGTTGATTAGTAGAGATGCGTGTAACTGTCCAAAATTATATAGGAAGTTATTCTGAGTCGATACTCCTACTATAGCAATGTAAACAAATTTTAAAATGGAATTCTTTAAAAAAAAATTATAATTTTTCCACTTTAACCATAATTGAAAAAATTCTCTTTTTAGATATTTGAACAGGATCTTTAAAAAAATACATATAGACAATCTTTATTGCAGAAAATAAATACAAAAAACACTAAAAAAGGATCGTATACGTATAAAAGATTATGACTAGCTCCAAGCATAACCATATTCTTTATCATAACAAACACGCTCCAAAAGTGTAACGGCAAAATGGCCCGTACGGCACATATTCTCCACAACACACGCCTGTAGACCACAATCGGATAAGTTCTCTTTACCAAATACTTCACCAGCTTCATTATCATCTTCCGAAGGTTTTTGTTCTTCATCATCTGCATTTTGTGTTTGACTCTGGCCAGCAGAATCTTCCAGAAGTTTTTGTGTGGCCTTGCTAAAGGCCAGCGTATTTGTAGTGGAGGCCAAAGTGGCACTAAAGGTGTCCTTTGTTTCGCCTAGTAGTTGACAGACGTACGGAAGAAATGAAGGCATTATTATCCCCTTCACCTCTATGCTAAAATAGTCTATACCATCCATGCGCACTTTGCTAGAGCGGGTATTCAAATGCTGCATGGTAGCCTTGGGGAAAGCTACCGGTGCCAATAGTGTGGGTGGTACCCCAGCCAAACGACCGACTGTGCTTATGGTACTTTTGGCATTCAGCAAGAAGCTAAAGAAACCCTGACACTCCACACCTTCAATAAGGACTAAAGAATTGTCACTGAAATCTTCAGACATTTCTTGAGCCTTAATTTTACGCTGATGGGCTGTTTGGATTTTACGTATCTCCTTAGCATCCACTTCTAAACTTTCCAGCCAATCATCATCTTCGTCTTCATCGTCCTCATTCTTTTCCTGGCCTTCATTTTCCGCCTCATTATCTTCCAGTTTGATGGTCTCACCATTCTGCAAAGTGTTATTACTATTACTGTCTTCTCCATCTACCGACTTGTTTAGACCTGACCCGCCATCCTTTTTAAGAGGCATGGTATATTCTATACCTTCTTGCCTTAAAGCCTGGCGCATACCTCTTGTAGTGGGCGACATGAGAGCATGTATTTCTGCTCTGCCACCCGTGCCAGCTGCCCGAAATAACACAGTAAATGTATTGGCACACAAATAGAAATAGGCACACTGTCGGGCTCTTAAAAGTTGGAATAGACCTCTAAAACTATAATCCCAGTCTTCTGCCAAAGATTTGCGTTCTCTTTCTCCTAGGGTAATGCCGGTATTGTCGCGTGAATTGCGTGGGAACAAAGTCATCCAGGGTATGTGAGGATGCTGCCAATAGTAAGTTGCCTGATTGAATCTGGTTGCGGGTGAAATGTCCAAACCGCAGCCCTCTGTTTGTGTGTCTATACAACGCACAAAACTAGTAAGTCCACTGGCCATTTGACTGGTCTTTAGTTGGGTGGCTGGTAGCTCAGAACGACAAAAAAATCTTACTCTTGTCTTCAGGCACCAATCCATGGGCAAATGTTTTGTTATATTCTGTTCTTCAACCACCTCGTCGTCCTCCGCTCCAGCTATTACAGCATTAGAAGTCTGTTGCAGAAGTTTGGAGAAGGCCTTAGGATCAAAAGGTTGTAGTACTAGTTTGGCGGGTTTAGGACGGGTAGGAGTTTCCTTAACAAAAGCTTCACGTACTGGCAAGGCAGGAGAACTAATGAAACCCATTAAGGAATCGTCATTTTCCTCTTTGATTTCTGTTTTGGGCTTCTTGGAATTATCTGCAGCTCTGAGATGAAACAGTAATATTAATTAGAATGAAATAAATATTATCCTTTACCTGAATACTTACTTGGCAAAAGGATTTTTACGTTTTTGTGCCATTTTTGCCTCCAATAAGGTGGCCTTATCTGTTTCTGTGACCACATCCCTTACATTATTATTATTATTGTTGTTATTATTATTATTAGAATTAAAACGTGCTGCCAATTGTTTCTTGCGTTGCTTTAGCCTCTGCAAACGTATGAGCTACAAAAGAAAACAGTATTAAAATATAAATATGTAAATTAATTCTAAAATTTAGCGTTAGCTGGAAAACTGTTTACCCACCTCATCTGGTCTTTTCCAATTTTGTGCTGTGCTTTCTTTTGTTGCCATTCTTTGTTTATTAACTAAAACTATATTATAACTAACTTTATATATTTTTTTAATAATTTTCCACTATGCTGTAGCAAAAAAAAAAAAAACAAAAAATTTATTTTTAGGGCGCGTAAAGATTGTTTTTGCTCCACTTCTGCTAAAATTTGATGCAGACCAAAGTAAATTTATAAAGTAGACTCATTTGAACAGCTGACTATTTTTTTTAAACTTGCTATTTGTGGACTTACTTGTCAAAAATGTTTATGTTGCCATATTTGTTTTCATTTTAACGCTTGCTTTTGTACAAATTTCTGAGTAATTTGTTGTATTTAATGTGAAAAAGTGTATTTTAAGTGTATAATATTTTTAAAAATGTTCTAATTTTTAAAAAATAAAGAAAACTCTGTGACTTTTAATATAAATAACAACATATTTTTGGAAAGTACAACAATAATGCCATATTTTCCATTAATTATTGGTTCATTTTTGTAAACAAATTTTGACAAGTGAGTATTTCGAACAAAAACAAATTGCCTGTGGTTTTTGTAGACGTTTGTTGTACAACAACTCGTGTCGCTACTTTATTAATTTACTTTGGATGCAGACAAAATTATATTGTTTTGATTAGACAGACATGACAGCCAGAGTCCTGCGCCGACAAATAATAACAGAAACCGTTGACAATAAAAATACCGACGGCAACTTAAAATAGATAGATAGATAGATAGATAGATAGATAGATAGATAGATAGATGATAGATAGATAGATAGATAGATAGATAGATAGATATAGATAGATAGATAGATAGATAGATAGATAGATAGATAGATAGATAGATAGATAGATAGATATAGATAGATAGATGATAGATCTCGCTCGCTCGCTCGCTCGCTCGCTCGCTCTCTCGCTCGCTCGCTCTCGCTCGCTCGCTCGCTAGCTCGCTCCTCGCTCGCTCGCTCCGCTCGCTCGCTCGCTCGCTCGCTCGCTCGCTCTCGCTCGCTCGCTCGCTCGCTCGCTCGCTCGCTCGCTCGCTCGCTCTCGCTCTCTCGCTCGCTCGCTCGCTCGCTCGCTCGCTCGCTCGCTCGCTCGCTCGCTCGCTCGCGCGCTCGCTCGCTCGCTCGCTCGCTCGCTCGCTCGCTCGCTCGCTCGCTCGCTCGCTCGCTTCGCTCGCCTCGCTGCTCGCTCGCTCGCTCGCTAGCTCGTCTCTCGCTCGCTTCGCTCGCTCGCTCGCTAGCTCTGCTCGTCGCTCGCTCGCTCGCTCGCTCGCTCGCTCGACTCGCTCGCTCGCTCGCTCGCTCGCTCGCTCGCTCGCTCGCTCGCTCGCTCCTCGCTCGCTCGCTCGCTCGCTCGCTCGCTCGCTCGCTCGCTCGCTTTCTTCTTCTTTTTCTTCTCCTTCTGTCTCTCTCCCTCTGTCTTTCCCCCTGGGCCTCTCTTTCTCTCTCTTCGTCTCCCCTCCCCCCTCTCCCCTCCCCTCTCCCCTTCGTTTTTTCCTTTCCGGTTCTTTTTCTCCTTTCTCGCTGTGCCCCTCCCTGCCGTTGGTTGTGCTCCCTGTTCCCCCCTTCTCTCTCCCTATTTTCCTTTTTCTTATTTTGTATATTATTTTGTATCATTTCTAAACGGTAACCAGTTTAAAAAAAATTGTTGAAATGCGTTGATACTTTTAAGAATTTTATTTATTTGAAATTTGATTTGAGTGCAGCCTACATCGATTTACTTTGGAGGCACAAATTAAATACCACTATTTTCAGGATTCTTAAGTATTGCGGGATTTCCTTTTCTCTTCAGAAAACTTGTTTTAGTCAATAAATTGTTTAAATATACCGGAACCGAAGTAAAATTCTACATAAATGTTTCATTGTAAAAAAATCTCATTTTAAATTTATAACTGGTGTAGGATATCAAATGGAAGGCCATACCCGAATCTACTTTCTTGTTTTAACATTCATTTAAATCGCTTGATAATTAAATAAGGGAAATAAGGGTATTTTAAAATAACCACTTAAACAAGAAATTTTTAGCAATATTGTAATATTTTTCTGTTTCAGCAACCGTATTATCTACAAAACTGCTTTATCAATAAAGTGCCCTCTAGTATTGGGTAGCACTTAACTAAAACAAAACAGTGGCATCCTTTAAGTATACTACATATACTAATATATTTTGGTAATTTTGTAATAGAACGTGAGAAAAAAACCTTTAACACTCTGCAACTTGTTGTGCTGGCGAATTCAACGTTTTCGGAGAAAAATCAATAGACGACTATACAGATAACGAAACAAAATAATGTTGCTGCAGTTAAAAGGTAATTTTAATAAAAATTAATGCAAAAATTACAAAAAATATAAATTAGTTAATAATAAATCTTAGTTATTTTAGATTTTCTTTGTTTTTAAATAATAAATTTTAATTTTTACTTTAAAGGTTCTAACAATATGTCTGGCAAATTTCTTTGTTTGCTTATGGCTTTAACAGCTGGCCAAAGTGTTTTGGCTTATGCACCCATTTCCAAGGAAAGTATTTTTGCTGATGTACTGTTGACCGAGCTGCTCAATCGCATGGACAAGGATAACGATCCTCTAAGCAATTATTTTGATATGGATGCTGATTTGCCTAAAGGTTTAGACATGGTGTCACGCTCTTCCAGTCAAAATATACCCGAGGATTATGAATATCGCAATGTATTCCCTGGCGGTCCAAATCCCTCTATACGCGATCAAGAATTTTTGCAACACAGCTCGTTGTGGGGTCATCAGTATGTATCGGGTGGCATGGGCGAGGCACCCAATCATTTCCCCACCCTCATTAAAACCGATGCCAGTTTGCCAGCCTACTGTAATCCACCCAATCCCTGTCCCTTTGGTTATGAAGAAGATGAAGGCTGTATTTCGAAATTTGAAAATACTGCTCTCTTCAGTCGGGAATACCAAGCCGCCCAAGATTGCACCTGTGACAGTGAACATATGTTTGATTGCGCTGGTCAGGACACCAGTTCTGGCAATAGTGAAATGGCTTCGACTATGGAAAAATTCCTAATGCATCAATTTCAAAATGACAATGGCATAGACAGTTCCAATGCTCCCGTTAAGAAGCTATATGGTCTTTCTGCTGCTCCGGCTGCTGTAAATCCTTATTTGGAAGGCGATAAACTACCCATTGCAGCCAAAAAAGGCAATCATGTTAAAGTTTAAGCTAACCATAGATGGGAATTTGTTTGTCAAAATTATAAATATCGCTTTGCCCCGCTAGAAAACAAAAACGGAAGTGTTGAAATTTTTTTTTAGTTTAAAAATCAATATTGTATATATGAAATGTTTGTGTAGTTGTTTAGTATTTCAAACATATTTTATGTATATTCAATAACTTCCCTACACTCCCCCCTTTGTTTTTCACCCATACCAACTATCCAAAACCAGTACTTATACGCCCTCTCCTAGAAAAGTATTAGCACCAAAAAAAACATATTAAAGGAATAAATGCATACATATCCTAAACGATTGTATGTATTGTATATTGTAAATGTATTTATTTTATTATTAGAAGAAATATATTTTAATTTTAGTTGAATTTTAATCAAAAAAGAAAATATTATTGTAAAACTTTCAACTAAATAAACAAAAAAGTATTATGGAACATTTATTGATCTTGGTTGCACCAACAATTGGATGAAATTTTTAATCAAATTATGAAAAATTTCGTACATGTATTTAAGAGATGGTTCTTTTTTCGTTCTTAAACAGGTACATTTTGGGTTTTCTATAATATTAAACCTAGAAACATGAAATTAAGCACGTATAGCCTGGACTCTAGGTACTAAACCGGATTATTGGAATTCACTATTACATTAAAACTAGAAACATAAAATTAAACATTCATAGTCATTAGAGTGAATGAAAATCTGTACGTTAGGATTTTTGGTACTTTTTCGTCCATTAATGGTATTTTTTGTTTTTCTGCAAAATTGAACCTAAAAACATATAATCAGACATATAGGATCCGGATAGAATGAAAATCGTTCTTCAACAGCTACTTTATGAATATTTTATAATATTGAACCTAGAAATAGTACTAACTTATAACAAAAGGAGTACTTTTTAAGTTTAAAAATACTAGACAATAGACTAAACGGTAAACGGTAGACTAGACTATAGACTAGACTATATACTAGACTATAGAGTAGACTAGACTATAGACTAGACTATAGACTAGACTATAGACTAGACTATAGACTAGACTATAGACTAGACTATAGACTAGACTATAGACTAGACTATAGACTAGACTATAGACTAGACTATAGACTAGACTATAGACTAGACTATAGACTAGACTATAGACTAGACTATAGACTAGACTATAGACTAGACTATAGACTAGACTATAGACTAGACTATAGACTAGACTATAGACTAGACTATAGACTAGACTATAGACTAGACTATAGACTAGACTATAGACTAGACTATAGACTAGACTATAGACTAGACTATAGACTAGACTATAGACTAGACTATAGACTAGACTATAGACTAGACTATAGACTAGACTATAGACTAGACTATAGACTAGACTATAGACTAGACTATAGACTAGACTATAGACTAGACTATAGACTAGACTATAGACTAGACTATAGACTAGACTATAGACTAGACTATAGACTAGACTATAGACTAGACTATAGACTAGACTATAGACTAGACTATAGACTAGACTATAGACTAGACTATAGACTAGACTATAGACTAGACAATAGACTAAACGGTAGACTAGACAATAGACAAAACGGTAGACTAGACTATAGACTAGACTATAGACTAGACTATAGACTAGACTATAGACTAGACTATAAACTAGACTATAGACTAGACTATAGACTAGACTATAGACTAGACTATAGACTAGACTATAAACTAGACTATAGACTAGACTATAGACTAGACTATAGACTAGACTATAGACTAGACTATAGACTAGACTATAGACTAGACTATAGACTAGACTATAGACTAGACTATAGACTAGACTATAGACTAGACTATAGACTAGACTATAGACTAGACTATAGACTAGACTATAGACTAGACTATAGACTAGACTAGACTATAGACTAGACTATAGACTAGACTATAGACTAGACTATAGACTAGACTATAGACTAGACTATAGACTAGACTATAGACTAGACTATAGACTAGACTATAGACTAGACTATAGACTAGACTATAGACTAGACTATAGACTAGACTATAGACTAGACTATAGACTAGACTATAGACTAGACTATAGACTAGACTATAGACTAGACTATAGACTAGACTATAGACTAGACTATAGACTAGACTATAGACTAGACTATAGACTAGACTATAGACTAGACTATAGACTAGACTATAGACTAGACTATAGACTAGACTATAGACTAGACTATAGACTAGACTATAGACTAGACTAGACTAGACTATAGACTAGACTATAGACTAGACTATAGACTAGACTATAGACTAGACTATAGACTAGACTATAGACTAGACTATAGACTAGACTATAGACTAGACTATAGACTAGACTATAGACTAGACTATAGACTAGACTATAGACTAGACTATAGACTAGACTATAGACTAGACTATAGACTAGACTATAGACTAGACTATAGACTAGACTATAGACTAGACTATAGACTAGACTATAGACTAGACTATAGACTAGACTATAGACTAGACTATAGACTAGACTATAGACTAGACTATAGACTAGACTATAGACTAGACTATAGACTAGACTATAGACTAGACTATAGACTAGACTATAGACTAGACTATAGACTAGAGTATAGTCTAGACACTATAGAATACACTGTAGACTAGACTATATACTAGGCTTGCAGACTAGACTATAGACTAGGCTGTAGACTAGACTATAGATTAGACTACATACTTGACTATAGACTAGACTATAGTCTAGACACTATAGGCTACACTATAGTGTAGTCTAATAAAGTAATAAACTACAGACATATTTTTTTAATACACTATGGTGAAGGGTGTATGAGATTCGGTACAGCCGAATATAGCAAATTGTTTTTTACTGTTTTTAGTTAAATCTTGAAAAAATATTGTAAAAGAAACCAAAAATTTTTAGTAAATTTAAAAAAAAAAATTTATTAAATATTCTAAACATAAAAAATTCATTCATACATTTTAATATTTTTATTTAAATTACAAATAATTACAATTTATTTAACTAAATAATTTAATAATTGTTTTGTTTTTCCTTGCATACAATTTGACATTCTAATGAGTATTTTATTTAAGGATCATTACACTGGTATTGTTGGCAACTTTACAGCAACAATTTTTTCATTTATTAAACAAAAAATGTCTACTAAAAATTTTAATTACAGTTAAACAAAAAATCAAAATAAAATATTTGCAACTGCCTTATCAATTATAAAAATAAAAAAGAAAAATATTATTACAAATATAAAAACAAACTGCAGTTACATTAATTAATAAATTGATTTATTTATAAATTATTAAAAAAAAACTATTTCCCCTCAGCAACGAATCAGATTTGGCTAATCTTTTCCAGGGAAATAATATTTTAACGGCAGTGTGATTAGCTTAATTATATTTTGAGTACAAATTCATATTTTATATAATTATAAAAAAACAAAAATATATTTCGTTGTGTGATTTTAGATTAAATTAAAAAAAATAAAACTTTAAAAACTATTTACAATTTTATTATTAAAAAAATATTATTTATATACTAAAATTTATTGTCAAGTTATTTTTTGAAGGCAGTAGGGTGTTTGAAAATATTTAAAAAGCAAAAACAGTTTGCAAAATATAGAAATTGGAAGACTTTAAAGTTGTGACAACTATAAACGAACTTATCAATTATTTAATAATAGTAAAAATGTTTTTCTTTCTAATAAAACTTAATTTATTCATAAATTAAAATAGTTTTTGTTTTCACTGTGTTTTGTTTTGTCCTTTACAGAATCGTTTGTCTGTCGTTTACATGCGTCCTGTATTGCTGCTATTAGTACCCCAGGTAACTTGTGGTGGATTTCTAGTGGTCAATCTGAGAGAATTGCCATCGTCATCTTCATTAACATGTTCATAACCCTGGTTAACGGCGCCATTATTTGAACCATATATTTGCTGAAAAGTGAAATAAAAATATATTTTTCAAAACGTAATGGTCAATGACAGATAAATAACTATAGTCTATCAGTGTGATGATTCCGGCTTCGATACCTGGATTTATATATATAAGATCTGGAAAATATAATGATTTTGTTCAATTTTCAAGTAAATTTTTAAGTGAAGGCGATATCAGTTGATTAGGTTAAATCTAAGCGCGCATTGGACTGTAAGAGAGCCATAACCGTATACCTTTTCAGTAATAAGAAGTGCATCGTGGGTACCAGGCCAATCAGGGATAATTGGCTACGAAAGAGCCATTGTCAACCTGAAGAAAACAAAATCGAGCTGATTAACAACATAAACTAAAGAATCTCATACGACCACTTGGAATAGTGGAACGATGGGTAGGACTACAAAAATCTTAGGGGCTGACCATAATGAAAGAAGGACGAGAAATCTCCTCAAAAAAAAATAAATCAGAGGTTACAAGTAAAATAATGATAAACTATATAAAATTGAGCGAACAGATTCAGAAGAACGCGGAAAGGATCGCGAAATGCTTTAAGACTTTCTCTGAATTGAAAGGCAACCGTCCAAATTGATTGAAATATCTTAGGAGCGATGTTATACCAGCTATTTTTTTCCTCAGGAACACTTATTGGAAAATTCTAACTACTTGCAGCAAACTGAGTTTCTAGACTTTGGACGATAATTTCTTACATAGATACCTATATATGGGTTTTCCACCAAAATTTTCATATAAAGCGACCTAAGAGTATATACTATATCCGGGGTGTCACTGTGACTGTCACAACAAAGAGAAAAACGTAAATGAATGTATAGGGAATTTGCAACTAAAGGAAATCGAAAAATTTGAGAAACGGGAAAAGTATGTCAGGGTATACAATCTACCTTACTAATTAACTGCCTGACTAACTAACTAACTACTAACTAACTAACTAACTAACTAACTAACTAACTAACTAACTAACTAACTAACTAACTAACTAACTAACTACTAACTAACTAACTACTAACTAACTACTAACTAACTAACTACTAACTAACTAACTAACTAACTAACTACTAACTAACTAACTAACTAACTAACTAACTAACTAACTAACTAACTAACTAACTAACTACTAACTAACTAACTAACTAACTAACTAACTAACTAACTAACTACTAACTAACTAACTAACTAACTAACTAACTAACTAACTAACTAACTAACTAACTAACTAACTAACTAACTAACTAACTAACTAACTAACTAACTAACTAACTAACTAACTACTAACTAACTAACTAACTACTAACTAACTAACTAACTAACTAACTACTAACTAACTAACTAACTAACTACTAACTAACTAACTAACTACTAACTAACTAACTAACTAACTAACTAACTAACTAACTACTAACTAACTAACTAACTAACTAACTAACTAACTAACTAACTAACTAACTAACTAACTAACTAACTAACTAACTAACTAACTAACTAACTAACTAACTAACTAACTAACTAACTAACTAACTAACTAACTAACTACTAACTAACTAACTAACTAACTAACTACTAACTAACTAACTAACTAACTAACTAACTAACTACTACTAACTAACTAACTAACTAACTAACTAACTAACTAACTACTAACTAACTAACTAACTAACTAACTAACTAACTAACTAACTACTATACTAACTAACTAACTAACTAACTAACTAACTAACTAACTAACTACTAACTAACTAACTAACTAACTAACTAACTAACTAACTAACTAACTAACTAACTAACTAACTAACTAACTAACTAACTAACTAACTAACTAACTAACTAACTAACTAACTAACTAACTAACTAACTAACTAACTAACTACTAACTAACTAACTAACTACTAACTAACTAACTAACTAACTAACTAACTAACTAACTAACTAACTAACTAACTAACTAACTAACTAACTAACTACTAACTAACTAACTAACTAACTAACTAACTAACTAACTAACTAACTAACTAACTACTAACTAACTAACTAACTAACTAACTAACTAACTAACTAACTAACTAACTAACTAACTAACTAACTAACTAACTAACTAACTAACTAACTAACTAACTAACTAACTAACTAACTAACTAACTAACTAACTAACTAACTAACTAACTAACTAACTAACTAACTAACTAACTAACTAACTAACTAACTAACTAACTAACTAACTAACTAACTAACTAACTAACTAACTAACTAACTAACTAACTAACTAACTAACTAACTAACTAACTAACTAACTAACTAACTAACTAACTAACTAACTAACTAACTAACTAACTAACTAACTAACTAACTAACTAACTACTAACTAACTAACTAACTAACTAACTAACTAACTAACTAACTAACTAACTAACTACTAACTAACTAACTAACTAACTAACTAACTAACTAACTAACTAACTAACTAACTAACTAACTAACTAACTAACTAACTAACTAACTAACTAACTAACTAACTAACTAACTAACTAACTACTAACTAACTAACTAACTAACTAACTAACTAACTAACTAACTAACTAACTAACTAACTAACTAACTAACTAACTAACTAACTAACTAACTAACTAACTAACTAACTAACTAACTAACTAACTAACTAACTAACACTAACTAACTAACTAACTAACTAACTAACTAACTAACTAACTAACTAACTAACTACTAACTAACTACTAACTAACTAACTAACTAACTAACTAACTAACTAACTACTAACTAACTAACTACTAACTAACTAACTAACTAACTAACTAATAACTAACTAACTACTAACTAACTAACTAACTAACTACTAACTAACTAACTAACTAACTAACTAACTAACTAACTAACTAACTAACTAACTAACTAACTAACTAACTAACTAACTAACTAACTAACTAACTAACTAACTAACTAACTAACTAACTAACTACTAACTAACTAACTAACTAACTAACTAACTAACTAACTAACTAACTAACTAACTAACTAACTAACTAACTAACTAACTAACTAACTAACTAACTAACTAACTAACTAACTAACTAACTACTAACTACTAACTAACTAACTAACTAACTAACTAACTAACTAACTAACTAACTAACTAACTAACTAACTAACTAACTAACTACTAACTAACTAACTAACTAACTAACTAACTAACTAACTAACTAACTACTAACTAACTAACTAAACTAACTAACTAAACTAACTAACTAACTAACTACTAACTAACTAACTAACTAACTAACTAACTAACTAACTAACTAACTAACTAACTAACTAACTAACTACTAACTAACTAACTAACTACTAACTAACTAACTAACTAACTAACTAACTAACTAACTAACTAACTAACTAACTAACTAACTAACTACTAACTACTACTAACTAACTAACTAACTAACTAACTAACTAACTAACTAACTAACTAACTAACTAACTAACTAACTAACTAACTAACTAACTAACTAACTAAACTAACTAACTAAACTAACTAACTAACTAACTAACTAACTACTAACTAACTAACTAACTAACTAACTAACTAACTAACTAACTAACTACCTAACTAACTAACTAACTACTGCCTTTGGTGCATTGATTCTTTGTGGACCTCCCAGGAACTGAGTATTAGTAGTATTAATGTATGACCGACAAGTTTGGAATAACTTTCCATCTCATTAATTGAGTCTTTGGGTATGGATCAGAGAATATGTAGTATATTCTGAATATTCATTACAACCAAGTTTTTGAAAAGCAACTAAAAGTTTCATGATTAATTATACTTTTTGGGTTCGGTATATGTATATGCAGATAAAGCATCGTGCGTGATAGATATTGTACAACTTTTAAAATTTTTTTAAATAAGCGATCAATTAAAATTGTCTTTAAAATGTTTTAATGAATTGTTTGTCATCAAAACTACACAAATATGACCTGCTTCATACAACTTACCTCGGAAGGACCACCATTTACATTGAAAACATCTTTAATATTAATGCCAGCATTGGAGACACGACCGCTACGGACATTGGGAATACCACCATTATTATTCAACTGAAATTATCAAGAAAAAGTTATTAACATAAAAATTTCCCCTTTAAATACCACAATAGAAACCTACAGTTGATACAGCTGCTATGCCATATTCATTTTTGGCTCCCAAAGTCTGCATGGCCGATTTTCTTCTCTCAGCCATAACGGAGTTTTTGCGAACCTCCAAAGCTCTTATAGTTTCGGCACGCATGGTCAAGCGTCGTGTTAAAATGGGTGTAGCTATAAAACAAAATTTTCGAAAATTAAATTCCATAAATTACGATTTGAACAAGAGTCTTAAACATACAAGGATTATTTTCAGCTTCAGCGGTCAATTTCATAAAACGTTTCTTAAAGGCCACATCCAAAGTACCAATTTGACGACGAGGTTGCCTTGCTTTCTCCAGATTTTGTATAGTCTTACGTCTAGCAATACGATCGGGACCACTACCCGAATCATTGTCATAATCTCCATCTATGCCCTGCAGTCGTTGTAGATTTTTAACTATTTCGACGGCATGCTAAAAATTGGAATTGAATTTTATTTGTCAAAGTAATTTCCAAAAATATATGTAGTTCCATCTAGGAATACATACCTTATCTATCAGTGCATCTTGCGAAAGATCTTCCGATTTCTTTTTAAAGAAATTCAATTCGGTCGAAGCCAAAATGTGGGACAAAGTACCGAAACGATGGAACAACATGGCCGTAAATTGTATGACCAAAATCAAGGCAAAGAAGAACACAAACACCAAACCAATCGGTTCCAATTGTAGATATTCTTTCGATATATGAACCTATTTTTGTTAGAATAATTAAAGAAATAACAAATTTAAGTTAATATTTTTGGAAAATTGTTAATGTTAAAGACAAGAGAAGTTAGTTACAAAAGTTTTAATAGTACAAATATGTTTCACATGAGACCATGAAAGTTTAAAATTTGAACATTTTTATGTGCCATGTGTAGGTGATATTTAATGCTTGTTTTCTGATTGAATTTACTGAAGGGTGCTGACAGATTTCTTTTTATATTATTTCTTGTAACACTCTCCCAGTTTCCCAGATAAATGTTGTATGAGTTCTGTAGAAACCACAACTTAGAGTAGTTTTGTAATGTAAAATGATCGAGAATAGATTTCTTATATGAGAGAGGAGTTTGGGATATGTAGAGCGTGTTAAGCTCCAAGAAAATGTTTATTTTGTTTTTTTATGTTTTTAATAATATAATAGATGAATATGATAGATCTGATGTTGTTGTTTTCTGTATAAAAAATGATGAATGTTTTTTGCATTAAATATATGTTTTTGGAAGTCAGAGTTTAAAATTGGAAGTAAGCATTAAATAATTTTATTATTAGCATGCTTTGTAACTGAATTTTATATAAAGTCAGTTGATTAAAAATTCGGATTATAAAGAAATTTCAAAAATATAAGTCTATTTAATTTTAATTTGTGGACTATAAATAGACTTGAAGCAATGTTGCAATTTGTACTCGTAAAACTTGCCACTTTTAGGTCCATTCTGTCCATCTGTCTAGCCTATAGTCTAGCCTATAGTCTAGCCTATAGTCTAGCCTATAGTCTAGCCTATAGTCTAGTCTATAGTCTAGCCTATAGTCTAGTCTATAGTCTAGCCTATAGTCTAGCCTATAGTCTAGTCTATAGTCTAGTCTATAGTCTAGTCTATAGTCTGGTCTATAGTCTGGTCTATAGTCTAGTCTATAGTCTAGTCTATAGTCTAGTCTATTGTCTAGTCTATAGTCTAGTCTATAGTCTAGCCTATAGTCTAGTCTATAGTCTAGCCTATAGTCTAGTCTATAGTCTAGTCTACAGTCTAGCCTATAGTCTAGTCTATAGTCTAGTCTATAGTCTGGTCTATAGTCTAGTCTATAGTCTTGTCTATAGTCTAGCCTATAGTGTAGTCTATAGTCTAGCCTATAGTCTAGCCTATAGTCTAGTCTATAGTCTAGTCTATAGTTTAGTCTATATTCTAGTCTATAGTCTAGTCTATAGTCTAGTCTATAGTCTAGTCTATAGTCTAGTCTATAGTCTAGTCTATAGTCTAGCCTATAGTCTAGTCTCTAGTCTATAGTCTAGTCTATAGTCTAGTCTATAGTCTAGTCTATAGTCTAGTCTATAGTCTAGTCTATAGTCTAGTCTATAGTCTAGTCTATAGTCTAGTCTATTGTCTAGTCTATAGTCTAGTCTATAGTCTAGAATATAGTCTTGATTCTAGTCGGTAGTCTAGTAAATAACCTAGTCTATAGTCTAGTCTTTAATTCTTTAAAACATAAAAAGTGTTCTTTTTCTATTAGTTAGTACAATTTTAAAACTTAAATTTTCCATGCCTGTTATTTGTGTTTATAAACACACATATGTATGTCATTAAAATGTCAATTTACAATACACAGTTGCATTTTAATATCTATATAATTAATAGGCAAGACGATTTTTTGTGACCCCTTTTACTCTTACCGTATACATCTGATCTTGGCAAAAAATATATCATTTTAAAGGTATCTGTTCACAGATGTGCACAATATATATATTAATGAGATCGGTTCAGAATTTTAGGAGCTATAAGCGTTTAAAGTTGTTACTAATACATAGAAACAATAGTCACACGTACGTATTCTTGAAATTAAAAACAAACAAACAAAGCAAGAAACAAAACAAAAAAGTAAACAACACGGCTTTTTGAAAAGAGAGAGGAGAGTGCAGAAACGTTTAACTCTCTGTTGCTGTTTTCTTTTTGTATTTTGCATGATATTTGTTTTTGTTGTTTTTAATAAGATTTTTGTAAACAAATAAGTATGTAAACAGGCTCAGGCAATGCGAAAATATAATTTTATTGTTTTATATTTTTGTGTAAAGTGCTAAATTGTGAATGAGATAATGATCTATTTTGTTATAACATCGTTACGATTGTTACCAAATCGAATATTTTTATAAGAAGTAGGACTTCAGTTTTATATTTAGAGTTTTCGATTGAAGGTTTTTCGTTATTTAAACTTTTCAAAATAATTAAATTGAAGGACTTTCCTGAGGAAACAACGAACTGCGAATATAAAAACATGTGTAAATAATGCTTGGGGACACCTCAAGATATGCCAAAAAATGTACTGATATTGATGTTTGACCTGGAAAAATATTGGTAGGACATCAGTACCGGAATTCAGTAATTGTTTTAATTTTAAGTATTGATATCGTAAAGTAATGACAAATATCGGTTACATTAACGAATTTTCAATTCCCTAACTTTTTAACGACCGTAGAATATTTTAAAAACAAAGATCGGAAAACTATAAGATTTAAATGATGGATTAACGAATTGATTCAGTGTCAGTAAGTAATAAAAAAGCCTGTATAAAATATATGTAAGAAAGTTTAGTTCGTCATGCCGGTACATGATACACCGCAATAAATGGATAGGTATATCGCTTATATGCAGGTTTAGCACAGCGAGGATTTGATGATATTCTTCTTTTTTGGGTTATTCTAACCAATTAGGAAATAGTAGTGTAAAGTGAAAACTGTAAGTTGAATAGGTGATGGTTATATGCTATATACAAATAGATAAAACTGCTATATATAAATCATGTCTTTTGGGATGAAGAGTGTTTCACCGTACTTAGCAATTTATCGTTTATTTAATAAATGTAGGTCTGCTGAAGTCTTTGTCGAGTGTTATAAGGGAGAATTTATACAGCATATACTTGATGGAAGGACTACTAATGACATCCAAATAAAATTTATTTATAATTAGATAATACATTATTTATTTTAAATATTTTTATTGTCTTGACAAATTATTTAGAACATTTCCACTCTGTATTTTGAACAGCTAACATATCTTTAATGGTGCGTACAATAGAGTACTCCAGCATTGTGAACGTAGCGTAAATATGTAGGGGATAAAAAGTCGATAGAAGAAATGTTCGTTATTTATTATTTTTTAAATAGTTGAAATACTTTTGTAAACAAGTTTTATAACTAATTTTGACAATTGTGGTTTTAAACTTCTGATGGTACTTTTACCAAAAACCCATCACATTTTCTAAAATAAAACATTAGTCGAAGCAAATTATACACTTTGATAATATCAATAAAGTTAATTTTTTACAGCAGATTTTAACTACAAAAAATAGGGTTTTATTTTAGCATATTTATGCGTTTTTTCCAGCATAGGTTCTGGTCGAATTTCGACCGCTGGGCGAACTCTAGTATTGTTAAAAGTATATTTACATTATTTCCCGGCAAATGCAACCCTGTTTCCAGTCTATATATAGTCCATTATTATAAATAAGTATTATGTTAAAAGTATTTTTAAACAATAAGTATTAATTATTTAACAATAAAACATTCAAACATTATTTATTAACAAATGTACACAGATAAAACAAATGTATAAATAAACAAATAAATTAAAGAAATACAAGAACACAATAACAGTGTTAGTTTTGTAATAATAACAATAAAAACACCCAAAACGAAACACAACGAATATTGAATTGACAGTATTGATTGGAGGGATATTTAAAAGGAGGAAATGATGCAAAACAGTGTGTGTCAAAATTATATGAACAGAATTTTTAATATGAAATTATTAAAAACTGTATAAAATGTGTTTTTTAAGGTTTTTTTTAATACAAAAGTTACCCAGTATATAATGTGTTAAAATCAGTAGTCGGCCACCATAGACACCAGAGGCCGAGATTTACGATTATTTACATATACATACATACACATGTACACAAAACAAGCAAAGGCTCAGCAAATAGTAGCAACTCTAGCTTGTTAGCTTTCCATAAAGCTGTGTGGTGAACCATTTTATGTTTTAGTGTTAACGGCTTGTTCCCTTTTGAGCCGACCACTGATTTAGATTTGTATGTTTTAAGAAGGGGAGGGTAATAAATTAATTAAATAATTTTGTTGATAGTTAAAATACACAGTTAAACAATTAAATTGTGAGTAGAAGAATAGTAAATTAATTAATTAAGTAGTAAGGCGAGCAAGGATATTTTATATTTATTTTTTTTGTGTGTGTGGGAGGAAGATTAAAATAGGAAGAACACAGGTTTATTTAACACAACAAAACACATGAAAAAAAACAATATATATTTTTTGGTAAATAAATTTTGTATAAAAACCTCGGAAGTTTCTTCAATGTAGGTTATATTGGTTTTGACACCCAGTGGCCAAACAATATGTAATTTATCCTTGTTCAATTGCAGTAGAAATACAATCAAGACAAACAAGGCATTGGCCATGAAAAAGGCGAAGACCGACTTGTTCCTCAATTCTATTAGATCGGCGGCAATACGAGCCTGATTTAACATTTGTAAGCAAAATGTAGAAATGATTTTTTATTTTTTTTTTTTTTTTAAATATGTTACAATAATGAGTACGTTTATCAGTTTTTAACGAATTTCACAGTCAGCAGCACATCAAGGCATAAAGCATATAACATTTTTAACGATTTTTTTAAATTCAAGATGAAATTTTGATAATTTTTGGTTTTTTTGGCAAATTTTTATACCAGAAAAAAAAGAAAAAAGAGAAAAAAATAATAGGTTAGTATGTTTTGTTCAAAAGGGATTTCGCCCAGTAAACGTCTTTTATACCTATCACGCTAGATCTATTACTTTATGTATGTGTGTGTTGAGACCTTAAAAAATTTAGACGTTTAGCTCGTTGAAATCCCTTGTAAAAATTTACCTCTTGTGTGGATTCATCGTACGTTATATTTGTGCGTACACCAAAGGGCCATTTAACGTGTATATTATCCTTGTTCAATTGCAATAAGAATACAATTAATACGAATAGAGCATTTACCATAAAGAAGAAAAATACCGATGAGTCACGCAATTCTTTAAGATCTTTAGCAATTCTCGCCTAAAAAAGTGTAGAATTTATAGAAAGGTTAGTGGTGTAAGTGTTTAAGAGATATGATTAAGCCTAGTGTAGCCATTCCAGACCGGGAGTGGTAGTTTATATTTCTAGTTTCCAAACTACAGATGATTTATTTTTCATGAGACCTTTTCCTTAAAATGTATCTGAATGTAAATATATATATAAAATCTGTTAACGATTAGTCTGATTTCTAAAAATTCTGGAAAGTTTACGCCTTCTGAATATTAAAAGTACAAATTTCGTATTTATATTTAACACTCCCTGCTCCTTCTTAAATTTATCCCCCTATTTACTCCCTGTTCTCCAAGATTTTACAAATAACAACAACTTGACTGCTGTTTTCAAAGACGTCCCTGCTCTTGAGTAAGTTAAACTCATTAAAGGAAATTTTGAACCGGTTGGAGATAAATAATATTCTAGTATTAGAAAGTTTTGTAATTATAAGCTAATTTTGAAACATAATTCTACTCATGCCCAAGTTTTTTAACTCTTCTAAAGTTATTTTAAATTTTTAAACCCTTATACATAGTTTTGGACCAAGAAATCGCCTGATTCCAAACATTGGACCTTGCAGTCCATTCCAAAATACTATCCTATTTATATCGGATATTAAACAAACACTTGGAACTATTTAAAGTGGGGATTTGAAAATTCCCAATTTCATTCTCTAATCTTATTCCAGCTGTAAAAGAATATGTAAAATATTAATAAAATTGACAAAAGTACGATGTATAAATCCACATTTTATGTCAAAATTCTCGGAAATTCCTACAAAAATTTTAGAATTTCCTTTCTAAACCATAACAAACAATCTTACCTGTTCCACAGGATCATTATCGATGGGGAAGAGATATTTGTCAATTAAATCTTTCCAGAATTGCAACTCTGCACTAGACAAAAAGTCTACCTCACCCTTACGTAAATCGGGATCTTCAATCCAATAGGGATTGGTAAGGAAATCTCTTTCTTGTTTTGGCTCGACAGAAGTGTCAGTATCAGATTCTTCAGATTCATCCCCAGACTTCTCAGCCACCGAGGAGAGTAAATGATGATCTTTTGAACCACTAGAAGTAGTACGTCTGCGTCCATGACGATGTGAATGTTGATCGTGGGGATTAATGGTCTGTTCTATGCTGTCAATGCGATTTTTGATAGTATCCAAAGATTCGGCTATAGTGGTGAGCTGTTGTTTTTCATCGGAAGTTTTGCCATGCGTACAGAAGATACAACGGAATAGACCCGCTAAAGAGAATTCCACAGAACCTTCCTCATCGCCATTGTTGCCCACACCACCTTGTAAGAAGCCCAGCATACTCTTTTGTTTAGCTTTCTTGGCAGCTTCTTCGGCAGCCTTCTTTTCTGCCTCCATTTCTTTCTTAGTTTTCTTAGCCACTACCTCTCGAGTACCCCAGGATACGACATTCAAGTTAATGATGGAATACAAAATCAACAACAAGTACATAGAAGGTATGGACAGTAAATAAATGAGACCCGCCGATATACACCAAAACTCCTGCGGATGAAGACACGCCGCTATAAAGAACGACCCCACCATGGATATCAAGAAAATGGCCGACGGAGAACCTATACCATCCTCGCCTAACTGCAAAGCTGTACCCACAATGACAGCCATCATAATGAGAGCATATGCCGTTGACAGAACTTGAGCCACAAACAGTTGTATATTGGCCTTACAGGTGAAACAGATAAACATAAAGCCCAAAATCGGAATGATATTATAATGGAAAGAAGTCCAATTGTCGATACGGAAGGCAGCCACAAAAGCACCCACCAACATAAGGAAAATCGTACCAGGTCCAAGAATAGTACCACCCATTAACATCATTTGATAGAAGATATAGAGCAGTGAAATGTTGTCATTAATCTTAATCGTACGTTTGGCATCGCCTAGCAAATCCATAATATTGGCAATGGTGGAGGGTACCCAGCGACGACGTTGATTGTAGAATTCATTGAAACCTTCGGGACAGTGAGTGTAGGCATCGGAGGCAGCTGAATATTCGACACGATAACCACGCTGCAAAAGCAAAGTACACAACCAACGATCTTCTCCCTGATCGTATTGTACATAATGACGAGCTTCATCGGATTGCGTGGTATATTTCTTCATAACATTATCGTCCATCAAGGCTTTGCCACGGAAAAGTGAGAAACAACCGGGACTACAAAGTACACAACCAATCATATGTTCGGTGGCCTTTTGCAGCCAATGACCTATAGCATATTCGAACAGCTGATACCACACCATGGGACCAGAGCCCACAGGATGAATGCGACCACAGGCAGCACCTAAATTCTTGTTTTTCTTCATCAAATCCACCAGTAAAGTGACAGCATTTGGTTTAAAATCAATATCACCATCCAAAGTCAAGAGATAAGTATTTTCGGCTATGGTATCTTTACGATCCACGGGTATAGGCAGTTCCATGAGACGATGACCCAACAGATAGTACATGTACATGACTTGAGACCAACGTTTACGATGACGAATACGATCTTTGTCTTTTAAGTGAGCAATAAATTTCGTTTTACCGGGCAGAGTCCAAACCAAACGACCACCATAGGGTGTGGGATATTTCTTAGGCGGACGTAAACGTATTCTGGTCTGATGGATTTCCGAGGCGGCATCATCCATAGTAGCTACCAAAAGTTTGACGAAACGATTTACTTGGATATCGTCATCACTGTGATCGGAAATTTCAAAAGCATCATCGAAGAAAGTGTGAGCTGTTGAGGGAAATGGGAAATTAATGTTATTTCCTAGGGGTTCAATAAAACACTACTTACTCTCAAATTCATAATAATCGGGATCAACAATTCTCAGATATTTCTGAGCCACTCTACGAGCACACTGATCTTCATCCATACGCATGATACTCTTTAAAAACTCTATCATCTCATCTTTTGTTTCATGCCACATAGTAGCGCAGGAATAGATTCTGGTTATATGATCGGAAGACTTAATGGTGGGTTTACTTTGTATAGCCGAGCCATCGGTGTGTACGGAAATGGTTTCATAGTATTCATCACCCTTTTCCTTTTCAATTTCCGAGAGATCCTATAAATAGTTTAAACTTTGTTTAATTAAGTTATTAATTAATAAGGACAATTCCTTAGTTACCTCAGTTTTAACATCCGCCTGATCATCTCTTCTTCTATTCATGGCCATAGATTGATCGATCAGCAGAGAGCAATACATGGGTTTTACAAATAATTTCTCTGTGGTGGCTAAACGTTCACATTTGGGTGTCCATATATGTAAGCCAATCCAGGTCTGTGACAATAACCATAAGATCCAAGCCCAAGCCATTTGATTAGTAACAAAATCATTAAATCTAAAGTTCGAGGGACTTGTAAAGAACAAGTAATCTGGTATGGTATCGTGGAAGAAGCAGGGATCATCGATCCTAATACCGCAAGCCGCTATCAACAAAGACACAGCAACGGGCACGGTCAAACTGACCGGGAAGGCATAACTGAAACCTTGAATTAAAATCTTACAAGCGAATTTGCCGAAAATATAACAAAGATAAGCGCCGAATATTTGGATCAGTAAAACATAGATCACTGTATTATAGGAAGCCTCGATATCAATACTATCTATATTGGCGGCATCTAGGGTATCGGGTAAACTGTTGGTCAAAGCGGTAGCCAATTCATCTACAGAAATCTTATGAGGTCCAAAGGCATCACTGAATAAACCGAAAATATTGCCTGGTTCCTCACCCTGAATCCAATAGATTAACAACACAGAACACAGGAACAAGGAAATTTTCCATATAGACAAAAACATATGACTGAAATATCGGGTATATTTTAAATCATCCTTAACTCTACCCATAGATCTGATTAAGGCAAAGGAAGATTGTGAAGTAACATAATTTTCCCACCAGCCACACGAGACCATTAGACAAGCCACTGGTATGACCCATAATTCTTTACGATTCTCCAATAGAGGCCATATAACAAAACCAGTCACCTGGGCAGCTACTGCCACTAAATCAATTAACATTTTGGCAAAACGTTTGCCCTCTTTACTGGTGCGCGACATCAAGCCCAAAATACCGGGAATAACACATAAACAATTCGTTAACATGGCTCCCTGGATGGCATCCAATTGAGGCAAAACAACAAACATTAGCAGAGCCGTGCCGAAAGTATTTAAAGATTCCATAATAAACATGAATAGAAAATGACCCGTCTTGGGAACTTTAAAAGTTTTGAAAAAACAAATACGAGCCGAACGTATAAGAGAACCCAATTCGGGTATAGAGAAGGCTATAATTAAAGCCCAGATCCAGGCTATACGTTCTTCTTCGGGTAATTTAACCACAAAAGTTTTATCACGACCCTGTAGGGAGAGAGGGGAAATGTTAACGGTTATTTTTTTACTAAAAAGAGTTTCTTTATCGGTTTGTACTTACTAAATCTTTATTACAGTATTCTATTCTCTTATCTTTACGGATTTGTGATGTCATAAATAATACACAGCCTTTTGCCACCACACCGCCCAGCAATACGATTATAAACGTAAAGATATAGGCGAAAATTTTTAAAATTTTTACAGTTAATTCTAGACATTCTTGATTTGCCGTTGAGCCCGTTTCTATTTTAATGGGTGGATCTCTGAATACATCCCAGCCTTTTGTTTCCTGTATAGTACGTTGGCTGCAAAAGAGAAAACATACAATTATTATGAAATATATTTCAAGCAGGAAAAATAAGCAGTTTGTAAGTAGATAAGTAATGAGATGAACAAGATAATCAATATTCAATCTGATTATGTACGAATATCTTCTAACAGTGTAATGAATAACTGATTTATCTTCGCACAGTCCAAATGGAAAAATGTATAGAACCAAGAAAATTTTTACAGGAATTTTTAGAATTTCAAAGTATTATAAACTATTTTTCTAAAAATTGGAAAATAACATATTTCCTACGACCTTCCTAAAAATTATTATGAAATTTTTACTTCCAAAGCCAATTCGAGTATAAGAACTAGAATAAAATTTCTACTACTTCCGTCATTCTTGTATGTTATAATTATACAACAAAAACAATTTGTTTTTAAAAATAGCAGAACAAAAATCTATACATATATTTAAAAAAAAAAAAATATTATTAAGCCACACCTAATTATCTCGAAGCTTTAAACAATAAAATCTACATCTGTGTTGATGTAATTGTATAAGCAATTTGTTTTGCCAAACAAAAATACTGATTTGTAGAGAAAAAGATTAAAATACTCGTAAAATATTGGTCGAAATGTTGTTGAAAATGGTTCGTAGTTTTTATAATGATCATACAAATTTTTATATGTAAATAGGACTATGTGGATAAACTATTTCAAAAGTAGTTTAATTGTATGGATATAAACTAATTCGACACTTTTAAGTTTAAATTTGTAAGATCCGGGTTCAATTTAAGCTACGAATATATGCTAACAACATACTTGTTTGGAGTACGGATTAGTTTTTATTCCTATGACATTGAAATATATTGAATTGTTACAGTCGATGAGGAAAGCAGCTATTGGAACAGGTCGAAAAGTAATAAAACTTATAAGAAGTATGGTTAACAATCCAAATAAGTACGTGGGACCAGATGTATCCCATTTATAAATCTGCTTAAATCAAGCCAGACGATCGCAAGCGACTTAACCGAACACAACTGGTTGCAAACAAGCGAGAAGGGGCCCAAAAGGAACGAACGAACGAACGAAAACGAACGAACGAACGAACGAACGAACGAACGAACGACGAACGAACGAACGAACGAACGAACGAACAACGAAAACGAACGAACGAACGAACACGAACGAACGAACGAACGAACGAACGAACGAACGAACGAACGAACGAACGAACGAAACGAAGAACGAACGAACGAACGAACGAACACGAACGAACGAACGAACGAACGAACGAACGAACGAACGAACGAACGAACGAACGAACGAACGAAACGAACGAACGAACGAACGAACGAACGAACGAACGAACGAACGAACGAACGAACGAACGAACGAACGAACGAACGACGAACGAAGAACGAACGAAAACGAACGAACGAAAACGAACGAACGAACGAAAAACGAACGAACGAAAACGAAAACGAACGAACGAAAAACGAACGAACAACGAACGAACGAACGAACGAACGAACGAACGAACGAAACGAACGAACGAACGAACAACGAACGAACGAACGAACGAACGAACGAACGAAACGAACGAACGAACGAACAACGAACGAACGAACGAACGAACGAACGAACGAACGAACGAACGAAAACGAACGAACGAACGAACGAACGAACGAACGAACGAACGAACGAACGAACGAGAACGAACGAAACGAAACGAACGAACGAACGAACGAACGAACGAACGAACGAACGAACGAACGAACGAACGAACGAACGAACGAAACGAACGAACGAACGAACGAACTAAGAAACTAACGAACGAACGAACGAACGAAACGAACGAACTAACAAGAACGAACGAAGAACGAACGAACGAACGAACGAACGAACGAACGAACGAACTAACTAACGAACAACGAACGAACAACGAACTAACGAACGAACTAACTAACTAACGAACTAACTAACTAACTAACTAACTAACTAACGAACTAACGAACGAAACTAACTAACTAACTAACTAACTAACTAACTAACTAACTAACTCGATCGATAAATAATGCTCTCGCTGAAATAAAATTCCCTTCAGAATAGTATCTCCGAAGTTGGCTCGATTCTTGATTTCCTTAAAGACAATGATAGTTATAACCCCTTTTCCGGCAACGATATATTATAATGTAACAATATGCAATTAAGTTCCTCAATAGGGTTGAAAATCTTCGATCCGAAAGACTGTTTGAAGAGTGCGTAGTATTTACACTTCATGATAAATATGGAATATATATAGTATCTATATATCAACAGACAAGTAGTACAGTGCAAAGTAATGGATAATTATTATAAAATATTTTTTTTGCGAGTTAATGAAAGTTAGGATGTACTGGCTGTACCTGGATTTTGTAACATACAGAATAATAAAGTTTGGGCTAATATATAAATATGGCTCGGAATTCGATTTGGAGATAGTATGTCAACATTATCTCAACAGATTCTCAGAGGTACTCGTATGATATTAATAAGTTTTAGAAAATATAAAGTACCTATGACCCCAGATTATATAGTGCTGTTTAAGATCTGTTAAAGAGAAAATAATAGGTAACATTTCCAATATTATCTTAACGGAATGTCAGATTTAGTGGTATGTAATCTGTTTTGTAAAAGTAGAACGGACTACAAATTTGTATTTTTATATGAATTTATAGTTATAGGTCATTATTTAATCGAGAATTTATCAACCTGAACTAATATTTGTAATAAGTAAAGTTGAAACTAATAAAGCGTGAGAAAAAAACATGCCAGACCACAAAAATCAGAAAAATTTCTTAATTATTTTAAACATTTGACATTCAGTCATTAAATTTCAAAGCTACCAAACATTAATTATACATTTGGAAGCTGTTCAAACACCTTCCATAAACCATATTTAACTAAATAACCTCAAAATGTCATAACCTCAAATTAAAGCTAAAGATACATAACTATTTATTTCCATTTCTTGGGGTCTTTGGTTAACTTTTAATCATGATAGAAAAGCAATTAAATTTAAATATTCATTTTATAATCATAAACTCCAACATGGGATGGTCGTCGCAGCTTGTTTAAAAAAATATCATGTAAAAAGATAAAAATTTCATAAGAATAAATAATTATTTAAAGTTTGGAACAGTATATAAAAATATGCATATGTAACAATAAAATTGCTTGGTTTTTTATTAAATCATCAATCAAATTGAAAGAAATTAAACAACAACTGCTGCCTGTTGCTGCTACTGCTGTAATTTTAGTAGTATCAAATGACGCTTTCAACAATCATTTATTAAAAACATTTTTAACGATTTGTTTTTAAAAATGTTTGATTTATATGTTTACAGAAGATGTTTTGAGGTTGATAAAACGTGTAGACAAAGTCTATGTCTAAAGTATAGTTTCTTTTCCTCCTACAGTACTTATTGTTCCTGACTTGGTTACTTAAGGCCATGAAAGAAATTTCGCATAAAGTATAATTTTTGCGTAGTTTTTTTTTTTTCATTGTATAAAGAAAATACACGACAACATTGTATGAAAATGTTGTAGATTTGCAAGAGATATCTTGGAAAAATTAATAAAATTACTATGGATATCTACTACTTATACGAAAATAGAAACATCTTTTTTAATATATTGCAAGGGTCTTTAAGCTGAAAAGTAATGCTATCATACTCTTTATGTGACTGCTATTTTTAACTCTTGAAAGTGCTTAGTATTATTGATCACACTATTAGAAAACATTCTTCATGATACTTAGGAAACTCTAGCCTAGGTCTGATCTGAAGTCCAGTCTACAGTCTAGTCTATAATCTAGTCTATAGTCTAGTCTATAGTCCAGTCTATAGTCGAGTCTATAGTCTAGTCTATAGTCTAGTCTATAGTCTAGTCTATAGTCCAGTCTATAGTCTAGTTTATAGTCTTGTCTATAGTCTAGTCTATAGTCTAGTCTATAGTCTAGTCTATAGTCTAGTCTATAGTCTAGTCTATAGTCTAGTCTATAGTCTAGTCTATAGTCTAGTCTATAGTCTAGTCTATAGTCTAGTCTATAGTCTAGTCTATAGCCTAGTCTATAGTCTAGTCTATAGTCTAGTCTATAGTCTAGTCTATAGTCTAGTCTATAGTCTAGTCTATAGTCTTGTCTATAGTCTAGTCTATAGTCTAGTCTATAGTCTAGTCTATAGTCTAGTCTATAGTCTAGTCTATAGTCTAGTCTATAGGCTAGTCTATAGGCTAGTCTATAGTCTAGTCTATATTCTAGTCTATAGTCTAGTCTATAGTCTAGTCTATAGTCTAGTCTATAGTCTAGTCTATAGTCTAGTCTAGTCTATAGTCTAGTCTAGTCTAGTCTATAGTCTAGTCTATAGTCTAGTCTATAGTCTAGTCTATAGTCTAGTCTATAGTCTAGTCTATAGTCTAGTCTATAGTCTAGTCTATAGTCTAGTCTATAGTCTAGTCTATAGTCGTCTATAGTCTAGTCTATAGTCTAGTCTATAGTCTAGTCTATAGTCTAGTCTATAGTCTAGTCTAGTCTAGTCTATAGTCTAGTCTATAGTCTAGTCTATAGTCTAGTCTATAGTTAGTCTATAGTCTAGTCTATAGTCTAGTCTATAGTCTAGTCTATAGTCTAGTCTATAGTCTAGTCTATAGTCTAGTCTATAGTCTAGTCTATAGTCTAGTCTATAGTCTAGTCTATAGTCTAGTCTATAGTCTAGTCTATAGTCTAGTCTATAGTCTAGTCTATAGTCTAGTCTATAGTCTAGTCTATAGTCTAGTCTATAGTCTAGTCTATAGTCTAGTCTATAGTCTAGTCTATAGTCTAGTCTATAGTCTAGTCTATAGTCTAGTCTATAGTCTAGTCTATAGTCTAGTCTATAGTCTAGTCTATAGTCTAGTCTATAGTCTAGTCTATAGTCTAGGTCTATAGTCTAGTCTAGTCTATAGTCTAGTCTATAGTCTAGTCTATAGTCTAGTCTATAGTCTAGTCTATAGTCTAGTCTATAGTCTAGTCTATAGTCTAGTCTATAGTCTAGTCTATAGTCTAGTCTATAGTCTAGTCTATAGTCTAGTCTATAGTCTAGTCTATAGTCTAGTCTATAGTCTAGTCTATAGTCTAGTCTATAGTCTAGTCTATAGTCTAATCTATAGTCTAATCTATAGTCTAGTCTATAGTCTAATCTATAGTCTAGTCTATAGTCTAGTCCATAGTCTAGTCTATAGTCTAGTCTATAGTCTAGTCTATAGTCTAGTCTATAGTCTAGTCTATAGTCTAGTCTATAGTCTAGTCTATAGTCTAGTCTATAGTCTAGTCTATAGTCTAGTCTATAGTCTAGTCTATAGTCTAGTCTATAGTCTAGTCTATAGTCTAGTCTAGTCTATAGTCTAGTCTAGTCTAGTCTATAGTCTAGTCTATAGTCTAGTCTAGAGTCTAGTCTATAGTCTAGTCTATAGTCTAGTCTATAGTCTAGTCTATAGTCTAGTCTATAGTCTAGTCTATAGTCTAGTCTATAGTCTAGTCTACAGTCTAGTCTATAGTCTAGTCTATAGTCTAGTCTAGTCTAGTCTAGTCTATAGTCTAGTCTATAGTCTAGTCTATAGTCTAGTCTATAGTCTAGTCTATAGTCTAGTCTATAGTCTAGTCTATTGTCTAGTCTATAGTCTAGTCTATAGTCTAGTCTATAGTCTAGTCTATGGTCTCGTTCATAGTGTAGTTTATAATATATTTTAAAAGTTGGTTTGTAATCTAGTCTATACTGTAGCCCATAGTCCAATCTATAGTTAGGAATATTCTAGGTTATATTCTAGAATACAGTCAATTTAGGGCAACGATACCGTGTAGAGACTTTAAAAATGTTAACATTAAATGAATAATTCCTTTAAAATCCAATCTTACTTAAATGGTTAAATAATAAATTTTTGTACACAAATACATATGTACATACATATGCACACATATATGTGTGCCATATCATATTATTGTTTTTTTCTTCTACTCACCTTCCGCCATAAATATCTTGTGTCAATGGTGTACTCTCATCATCTGTAAAGTTGTCATCACTGTCGCCCGTACCCGGTGGGGCCAGAGGGCGATGTCTTATGTTAGACATCTCTCTCTATATCCCACGGTTACACACAAACACAACACACGATCACAAACAAACGGCCAAATCAGCCAAGTTACTGCTTAACTGGTAAAAAAAAGCGAATTCGTAAAATTACCAATTTTGTTGCTGTTGTTGGTATGGTTGAAAAATAATATTATTAAAAATTCCAAACAAAAAATAGTTATTGGCTCTGCAAAGATATAAAAAGAAGAAGAAAGAAAAAAAAATAAAACATAAACAACTGCTTTTAAATGTACGAGAGTGATCAACACAGTGAGAGAAAAAGAGTTATCAACAGTTTGTGGGATTGAGAGGTGGGCAGGAGGAGCTTAATATAAAATACATTAGGTTTAAAATAAAAATTATGGTATCGAATATGTAAATAAATAAACATTAAGAAAAAATCAGAAAATAATTGAAAAAATAATATCTCAAGTTAAGTGTTGCAAGTCTAGTTTTTTTATTATTTCAGATTTTTTGCGACTTTTGGCTTTTGGTTCGCGTACCAACGCATTAAAATTGCTTAAAGCTGTTGATAAACTGATTTTAAATTTATTATTACGAATATTTTTATTATACAATTGCTTTAGTTGCTGCTGGTGCTGGTTACCTTTGTTCAAATTCAGGTTCTTTTAGATTAAAAACCACTCAAAATAGAGTTCGTGTTCTTCTGTTTTGTCTGTTCGAAAAGTTTATCTTTTTAAGCTTTTGTGTAATATGGCTTAAAGTGAAAAAGTTGGTAATGTCATGCCATGGAGACGTTTGAATAACCGACTGTCTGTATGTCTGACTGCCTGGCTGGGTGTTATTTTAAAGCTTAACTTTTGTTTTTGTTTTGCAGTTGTTGTTACCGTTGTGCCTTGCAACACGATACATTCCCTTTTTTTGTATTCAAGGACTTAATAGTTCTAGTGATTGAGTATTATTGCACCGAAAGCATGTTCACTTAATGCATTCATTTATAGAGGTTGATAGCACTATGGGGTAAACTAACTGACTGACTGGTTAAACCTTTGGCTGCTGTTGAACTCACACATAGAGTGCATGCAACAGAACACTATGGTGCCGATTGCTAAAGAATTTGCAATAAGTGTTTCACTGTCTTAACCACAACATTGATTGGTAGTTTAAAAGGTTGCATATTGGGATTTTATTGTTGAAACAAAAAGTCGAAAATTTGAATTTATGAAAAGTCCATTATTCGACTATTTAAAATTTTGAAATTGTTGACTTTTTGAACTTAATAATATCGGCTGTTTGCGACATTCCAACTTTCATGTACAATACATAATCG